>NC_051285.1:11756164-11983664 GCF_015220745.1 Sebastes umbrosus
TAGTGAGACGAGAGAGTTGTGTAAAAGCTGCTGAAGTAGCCTTATTATGTCCATTACATTGGTGGTTGCAACGCTTTATCAACAGGTAACAGACGTATTGCAACCTGCAGAAGGTAAATACCTCTTTGTGCGTAATGTTTGTACTGTTTCATCAAGATTTAGTGTGTTAAAGTCAGATGCTAGTCGCGATTAGCTCATTAGCATGCTAGCGATATTAGCACCTATTTCAGTGTACATAGTAACGTTAGCAGCTAATGTTCCTAGTAAGCAATGTGTTAGTTGTAATGTTTAAAGTTAATACGAACTCAATGAGTAAAGCGACTGAGAAAGCTGTCATGTACACTAGACAGACAGCTGTCATCATTATGACCATTGGCTGTGTATGTAACAGTTGGGCTAACCGTTAGCTAGCTCCTGTACCATAACTTCATCACATGCACATGTATACCATCATAGTGGTGAATTAATATTTACTATGAGATATGTTCAAAGTGTGTGAAGGGTCAGTGTATCTTTTGGTCATTTGATTTTCCTTTCAAAAACGGATATTAAAAAACTAAAAATGAGTGGTCATTTGATTTTTGTTTCAAAATACAAAAATGAATATTGAAATACAAGGTATTTTTCTTTATCAGGGTCAAAAAGGGATGAAATAAACTTAAAAAAACATTTGATTTTCATTTTCTATTTCTAAAAACAAAAAATAAAATCACTAAAAGACAGAAACGAAAAAAACGCCTGTTTTTTTATATTCTATGACCGGAAGTTGCCATTTACAAAGTAAGAGCGCGTATGAGGACAACCCGTTTATTTCAATTCTAATTTTTATATTTTAAAATGAAAATCAAATAACCACTCATTTTTTGTTTTTTAAAGTCCGTTTGTGAAAGGAAAATCAAATGACCAAAAGATACACTGAACGTGAAAGCTATGTAACGTTCCATCGCTGTATACCAATCGGAAACTGGTTTGCATTTTTACACTGCAATTTGTAGTGATGCATTTATTAATCAGAAATAACCAAGAAACAATAAGTCAACCAATGACTAAATGAATAATGAAAACTGATTGTGGCCAAACACTTCAGGTGATTTCATTTTTATATTCAGATATAAGTGCAGGAAACAACCAGCAGAACTTCCATGTTGGACCAGAGTGGGTCAATGAAGTAATAAGTTATAACAGAGCTGTATTTATCATGTAGAATGACACAAAAAGAACTTGGACATTGTTGTTTAAGGGGCTCTATGCAAGAATCAGAAATAGCTTGTTAATAGTGACACCTGTGGCCCTTAAGTCAACGTCAGTCAGCGTCCTGTTGCGTACACGTGAGCGACCATCGGTCAAACAGTGAGGCGACACACGAGACTGAATGTGATTGACAGCTAAAACCACAATATCACTATATATTTCACGTTTGGCAGTAATGTTACCAAACGAAAGTCCCTCAATGAATCGAAGGCCCGGCCGATGTTGATGTTACTAGTGTTAATTAGGCATAGGGGAGACACCGTAGTTTTGGTCTCCTTAGCGGTAGTCGATAACGTTACTTGCTCCGGAGTTAACCCCCGTCACTTCACTCAGCAGCAGGGAAACAAGACACGGGAAACCTCCGTTGGTCTGAGACAGTTGAAAGTAGCATTCAGGAGAAAAGTTAATTTGATCATCAGTACAAGTTGTTGCATGTTGTTTAGAGTTGTTAAGCTTTCAGTCAGCTAAATGACCTTTACTAACTGATAATCAACTGATGGCAGCAGGTAGTCTGATCCCCCGGCTGAAGACTATCAGAGAGGACAGTGAAACTTCTTCACCGCTCCCTGAGAAAAAGTGAGCTTGTCACTCGGTGAGACTTGCTGGAGTTTGGAACGACAGATCAAACAGACTGGAATAGACCAAAGACAGACGGGGCGTGCGTATTGATTGATAGATGGCTTAGTGGTGTGTGACTTGTGCTTTCGCTTTATTCTGGGCTTCCTTATAAGAAGCAGGAAGATTGTATAATGGAAGCAGGTAAAGCCTCAACTGAAATGGAGGAGCAGAAACTATGGCCAATGCTCTGCGATTTTACAATTTTATGCTTTTTAACAGTAGACCTGAGCAGCATGTGAGCAGAGGAGATATCGCTTTTGATGACAAGGTGTGTGTGGTGGGGTGACAGACTCCCAGTGCAGAGAAAAACATTGTTAGTGTGTATATGTGAAGTAGAGGTGTTACCAACTACGTGTTATTAGAGGTGAAGTGGGAACTAACCTGTTGCCCACAACACCCGATGGAAGAAAATAAATGTAGGCTACGTCAGAGCTACAGCATGAAACAAATCGAATTCCTCCCAGTTTGATATCGTCGTTGTGTTTTCCCATAGTACAGTGCTGCAAAATATAGTCATCTCCTCTCACCAGTCTGGTAGATGTGGAGTGCAGTGGTCTGCGAACATGCAAATACATTTTTATGCATCCATGCACTGGTGCAGACAATAACATTGACATCTATCGGAGGGTCTGATTGGCAGTGCTTTGTTGCCTCTAACAAGATTATGAACAACCTGCTTATGTTCAGTCTGAATTTTAAAAATCATGATACATGAAATTGGGTATTATTTGATATGAAGTTGAAGGATAAGGATGGTATTATTCTATGGAAAGACCAAAACCACCAATGGATTGATCCTACTAACAAGAATTGTCTCTTCATCCCTCTGTGCTATAGAGCTCCATTGCTGTTTATTAAAAACACATCAATGACCCACACTGTTCCTTCATTATGAAGAGCATGGGCACTGTAGTTTATTTTGAGTTAATACCACAAACAACCTTGTGCCATGAATACTCACTTAGAGCACTACATGTGTATTAATCTGCAGTTAAAAAGTCCCAACAAATTTGAGTGACATTTGCTTAAAAAATTTACATCTTCACAGGCACGTGGTATATAAGGCTCTGTCTACACGTATACGTATACACGTATATTCTTAAAAATGACTGTAAACTCTCACCGTAATATTTACGTATTACGTACGTACGTATGTAATATTTACATTTCGCTACAAGTGAGATCACAAGGAAATTTGGAATTTTGGAATTTTGTGATCACCCTTCTCACTCTCTTTCCTTTGGCTTCATTACAGTCAGCTGATAACAGTTATTGTTGGTGGGGGGGCTATTTGCTGGATTTGAGCTCTATGTGTATTTGGTTTTGCTGTTTGTGAGCTAACAATATGTTTTCTTTCCTCTTTGTCTCTTTAACAGGCGATTATTTATGAAGGCCAAGACAAGAACCCAGAGATGTGCAGAGTGCTGCTGACACATGAGATCATGTGCAGGTGAGAAAGGGTGCATCAAATCTATTTCTTCTTCCCGAATCTTCCTCCTCTCCAAACTATCTTCAAAGAAAAGTCCTACTTTTCCTTCCGTCCTCTCTCCCCTCCTCTCCCCTCCTATTTTCTTCTGCAACATACTTATTCGTCTGCAGGAAGTTCTCACCAATCAACTCTCTGTACTCAATACATTTCTTATTTTGTCACCCTCATTAACCCCCCCACACATGCACACCCAGACGCATACGTACGCATCCACATGAAGCCGTATCTGTTGAGGAAGATGAGTTTTAGCTATCAGAGTCGTTGCTTTAATTATAATCTAAAGATGAATTTCTTCGGAAGTAGGTTGGGAGGAAAGAGATCTATTTATGGAGGCATTTTACCAACCTATACAATAGAAAATGTGTGTGTGTGGATGCAGGCATGGTGTGTGTGTCTGTGACGCCTGGTTAATTAGGACACAGAGAAACTCATTAGTCAATCTGAACCCTCCTGTTGTTTCATGGCTAACAAATGGGCCTTCCTCCACAATCTGACTATAAAATATAGGCACGGTCTCTCTCTCTAACACACACACATATATACGCATATATATACACAAAGAAGTATGCATATGCACGCTCCCTCATGCACACCACAGTTATAAAAATTCAAATTTAGCACATGAATTAAGTTGTTCTTATTCCATGACCTTGTCACTGAACAACTTTAACTGTAACAATATAAATTGGGGTTCATCTATATGCGCAAGCAGGGATTTTAGCCGTGAAATCAGGCACACTAATATTTTATTCTATAGCTCTCTGAATAATACGAAGGCAGCTCAGCTGCAGAGCTTTATGGAAAACCTTTTGAAATTCTGATGTGATTTACAAGGAATTTATAAATAAATACAGATTTTATTGTAAATTATTGTTGTTCATCATGTGGGGATGCATTGAATAAACTGTTCTGCATAACATGTACAGCACACATTGAACTTGTACAGTAGAAAGGCCTCCAGTATTCAAACCTTTCCCCTGGGGGAGCAACAGTGCAGCAGCAGTGCAGAAAGTGTGACTTCTGCAGCGAGTGTAAACACTCGCTCGTCTGCAGCAGCCGCCGAGGTCAAAGTTACGGCTGTTGCCTCGTGTTCTCACATGCTGATTCTGCAGCGGGGGCCTCACACACAACACGCAACGTAGAACACACACACTCACAAAGAGCTCAGGGCGTCCATTAATCAGTGTGGCTCATTGTCATGGTGGTGCTATTAGCCATATGCTCCCAGCCAATCTGCCACCACACAGACCCTGCGTCGCAAACCTGGTTGGAGCTCTGGCACGAATACATGAGAGGTTTCACTCCATCATGGAAGATAGATGTAGCTGTACTGTTTGTATCTTGTGTTTAGCACAAATTCTGGGTTAAATTCATCTCTTTGTATTTAACAAACAGTAGTCCCCTTTCTCTTTGGGTAGCTTTAAGGTTTTAAAAAATATCTTAATCCACACAATCTGACTCTTTATTGAAGCTATATAATGTTCACACTGAGTGAAATATCCCTCAAATGGAAATAGTCTAGATATTTTGAACATCCTTTTATGATTTATTTCACGACATATTTGGTTTCTTTGAACGTTTTTCTAATAAAATGTAAGAAAATCGTTCCCAGAGCCCAAACAATTAATCCTCAAATGGTTTGTTAAAGATTAGAGTTGCAACAATTAATCAATTTCTTGTCAACTATTAAATTAATCGCCAACTATTTTTATAATCGATTAATCAGTTGGATTCTTTTTTTTAAGAAAAAAAAGGAAAAAATTCTCTGATTCCAGCTTCTTAAATGTGATTATTTTCTGGTTTCTTTACTCCTCTATGACAGTAAACTGAATAAAATTGAGTTGTGGACAAAACAAGACATTTGAGAACGTCGTGTTGTTCTTTGGGAAACATTGATGGACATTTAGCACATTTTCTGACAATTTATAAACCGAACAACTAACCGATTAATCGAGAAAATAATCTGCAGATTGATCGACAATGAAAATAATCGATAGTTGCAGCCCTATTAAAGATATTTAATTTACACTGATACGGAGAAAAGCAGCAAATCCTCACATATGAGAAGCTGGAACCTTTTCTATTGATCGACTAATTGATTAATTGACCAATTGTTTCCGTTGACTTACCCTAACCAAAGCTATTTTAAACATTTATTACTACATTTTCACATATAGACCGGGGAAAATGGCATCTCCAATTCATGCTATTGAGACTCTATTGTTTAAAAGTATGTGTGTGTGTGTGTGTGTGTGTGTGTGTGTGTGTGTGTGTGTGTGTGTGTGTGTGTGTGTGTGTGTGTGTGTGTGTGTGTGTGTGTGTGTGTGTGTGTGTGTGTGTGTGTGTGTGTGTGTGTGTGTGTGTGTGGTGGGAGGAGGGGTGATGCAGGGGGAGAGAGAGCAGATGATTAGATCACCAGGATCCAGAGCAATAAGTGCTACATTACCCCGTCCCACCCCTCGTTTTCCTCCCCACTACCCCTCCATTTATAACATCTTCCACTCTGCTCCTGTCTCCTCTTCCTCTACTGTCCTCCCTTAATCTCCCCTCCTCATCTACCCCCCCCCCCCCCCCACCCTCCCCCCCTTCTTTCCTCCCAGCCCTCCCTCCTCGGGCTTAGCTTTTCCCGTGCTCCCCATTTTCCCTTTCCCCTCCTCTGTAACCTCTCGCTGGAGCTGGGGCCGTGCACTGACCCAGTTCATAGAGCAGCAGAAAGGAAATGACAGAGAGAGGAGCAGAAAGAGAGGCAGAGCAGCAGATAGTGGAGACAATGTGTAAGGTGTAACGTATCAGTCTCTTTCTTTCCACCTCTGCCATCTGTGACGGTGGGAAACCTGAGACGTCTCCCCTTCCTCTTCTTCCCACCCAAACCTCTCCCCTCCCCTCCCCTCGCTCTCTCCCTCTTGTTTTAGCTCTCCCTCCCACGCTCACCCTTTCACTCTTCATCACCGCTCCCCCCCAGGCTTTATCCTTCCCCTCCTGCTTACACCTTTATTCATAATTGATGCACGCAAAAAAGCTTTGACAGACGAGCGGTACATATATGTGAATTTTGGATCGCGTGCCAGTTGTTTTTTTTCTTACATGTGTTTGTATCCCACCCTCTCCTCCTCTTCTGAACCTCAGGCGTCTTAAATCCTCTCCACCCGCCACCTCAACTGTATGTCACTACAATTAGGATGAAGTGGAAGTTGTCATATAGTGTTTTAAAAGGCATGCAAGGTGGCAAGTCTTGTCTCAAAATGAAATTCAATTAAATTTTTTGAAAATAATCAGTAAATGAGTCTTTTGGGGTTCATTATAAGATGTGTTGCTCCAAATAGATTGTCCTGTTGGTCGTCTAATCCACATGATCTCTGTGTCTGTTATTCACTGACGACGTCATTTGTCTGTTCTTTCCAAAACCGTTACACAGCACAGTTGAAAAATAAATACATTTTATGATATGTCAATGCTATGGTAAAGGTTAGGTTAGGATTAGGCGCACAAACTTCGTTAGGAAACTGGAAACAAACAAAAAACAGCGTTAAAGTCAGAAGTTTTGTTGACTCATCCGTCCACTTCGACCTCCTATAATAACATCACCTTACTTCCTCCTTTGCTCTCGGCGGATAAGAGTCGTAATCGTGGCCACTGCAGGGCTTTGTCTCTTGAATGTAATGTCATTGTGGGGCACTAGCTGTAAAGGCCGATTGTGCCGTTTTTCTTTGGAGGACAGTCCGACCGCACAAGCAACTCCTTGATTGATGATCGGTCGGGGCACCTGGGCATAGGATGGTTGGGATCTGGGGTGCACCTGATGATGGCAGGTGTGAAAAGAAGCAGCTGGAGGTGTATCTCTTCACACCTTTCACAGGCTAACCATTGCAGTTAGCAGCAACAAGCAGTGCAGTGCAGCACTAGGGGCCTATGTAGGTCTTTCTTTCTCACCAGCTAAAAACGCAGTTTATTTCTTTCAGATCCTGCTATAGCCTCTCTTTCAATGTCATATACTGTACGTCTATTTTTATTCGTGCTGTCAGTGTGGACCTGCTAGACTTTCTGTAAAACTCAGTTTTAGACAGGTTTGATCAATTTCTGTGAATGTTAAGTACAGACAAAGCACCTGATATGCTGTAACACTCCCATTTAAACATCTAAATTTGAACTCCTGTATTAAGTACTGTTCCCTGTGTCTGACTCCTTTCTCACTGTGTCTTCTTCTACTGTCTTCTCTTCTCGCAGTCGGTGCTGTGACAAGAAGAGCTGCGGAAACCGTAATGAGACACCCTCAGACCCTGTTATCATCGACAGGTACTGTCTCTCACTCCGTTTCTATCTTTGTCTCTCCTACACACACACTCTCACACACACTCTCACACACACATACTGGATGATGGACTGTGTTGACCTGTTTGAACGGCGGCGTGCGACGGGATGTTTGTGTGTTTGGATGATCTGCTGTCACTCCTGAAATAGAAGCTCCTCAGATTGAATCGATGGCTTCTGATGGGAGACAGATTGAAACATTTGAGACCGAAGCTTTGCATTTACGAGTCAAACAGCAGGACTCATCAGTAGTGGTGAATTAAAGGTCCACACACACCTCATTTGCATGCACATGTGCACTTCAGTAATATAGTCATTGACCTGTGCAGAGGGGACATCAGCTGCTCAGTTACTACCTCATATCTGGCAGATTCAGGCACACACACTTATGCACATCTTCAGACTTGAGTGAACAAACAGACGAGTGTGTGTTCCCTCTACGTAATGCAAAATACAGAGCTGTTTACTAGCAGAAGCTGTCTGTCGTTTTCACTGCCACTTTTTTTCCTACCTGTCTGTCTGTCTGTCTGTTTCTTTCTTTCTTCCTGTCGAGGTGGAGGACTGAAGTTATCCCTCCCTCATCCCCCCCTCCTCTCTCAGTCTCTGTCTCTCCTGCAGCAGCACAGAAAAATGGGTCATGAGCAAAGAAAAAAGTGACAGAGAAAAACTGAAATGAGATCCAACCTCATTTTAATCTGATTTCTTCTTGGCAGTTGTTTTAACCCTCTGTTAGCAGGTTTCTCTGCGTGCACGTCTGAGTGTGTGTGTTTTAAAGAGTAATTCATGGGGACTGGAGTGAGAGAGTGCTGATTCCCATCACTCACCACATTATCAGATAACCCAGTGATCTTTTTTTTTGTTATAACCAGCGTAACATAAAGCCCACCATAACTCAGTCATATTTTTTTACCTTTTTTCATAGACCCATTTTTGTCTTTTTTAGGGGGGGACAAGGTTTTTAGGGGGAGATAGCAGGTCAGCAGTATATGTCACATAGAAGTGGTGTACATCATCTGAAAGCTGGGAACCTGAAGATTAATTTGAGATGCAGCTCAGCACTGTGTGTCAAGTTGTTCTTGTCAAAAATCAGAAAAAAAAATTAATTAATTGAATAAAATAAATTGTGAGAGTGTATAAGGGCTAAGAACATTATGATACGAGTATATGATTGTCATTTGAAAACTTGCATGGCCATTTTCAAAGGGGTCCCTTGACCTCTGACCTCAAGATATGTGAATGAAAATGGGTTCTATGGGTACCCACGAGTCTCCTCTTTACAGCCATGCCCACTTTATGATAATCTCATAAAGTTTGGGGCAAGTCATGGTCAACTCAGCACACTGATACACTGACAGCTGTTGTTGCCTGTGGGGCTTCAGTTTGCCATGTTATGAATGGAGCATATTTTTTATGCTAAATGCAGTACCTGTGAGGGTTTCTGGACAATATTTGTCATTATTTTGTGTTGTTAATTGATTTCCAATAATAAATATATATATACATTTGCATAAAGCAAATATATTTGCCCACTACCATGTTGATAAGAGTATTAAATACTTAACAAATATCCCTTTAATGGTACATTTTGAACAGATAAAAAATTAGATTTATTTGCGATTAATCATGATTAACTTTCTCCTCTGCTCTCCTCTCCTCTCCTCTCCTCTCCTCTCCTCTCTTCTCCTCTTTCCCAAGTCAAACTCCTTAATTTCCACTTTTAGCTTTAAGGATTTGGCTCTCCTTTCTCTCACCTCCCCCACTTATTTTTGTGTTTAGAGAAATCTTATGAAGTGGATAAACACTTGTGTCTCAAAGCGAGCTTTGACGGAGCGATTTCAAAGAGCACAATTCTCAGTTTGTGTGTGTGTGTGTGTGTGTGTGTCCTATATAAGACACAAAGTGCAAAATGCTTCATGATCGACTACTACACATGATTGTGTCATTTGTGTGTGTCTGTGTGTGTGTGTGTGTGTGTGTGTGTGTGTGTGCAGGACATTATAGTATCTTTTCACCACAGCCACATTCTTCTTTTTTTGTCGGCTATCTCAGACATCTCGGCTTACACCCCATTATATATTTGCCTGGAAGGTGTGTGTGTGTGGGTTGTGACTTGGGTTGGGCCACTGACTGAATAGGTGATATATTAGACACAAAGTGACAAAATAATACATATATAATCATGATATGTGTGTTATAGACTGTTTGGAGCATTGTGTATGTGTGTTTGTGTTTTATGGCTGGAAGAGAGGAGCAGAGTGAATTGTGGGAGATGTCAGGGAACTTGGTCAGGATGGAATGTCAAGGTTACCGTGGATACCGTGGGATACTTCCTGTAGCCCCCCCCCTCCACTTCGCAGTGGTTCACAGCCTCTCAGTTTAACATCTGGAAGTCTGCTGGCCGACCCAAACATGTGGAGAGAGAAACAAAGTTAAAATAAGAGCTTTAAGTCTGTCACAGCTCGTAAACAGACAAAATCCAACTGAAATCACATGTGATCATCCCTTTTTAAGGTCAGAAAAATAATATTGTTTTTTAGATTTATTGTTAATAGTTCTTTTTAATTATTATTGTTAAAAGGAAGAAAGTAATATGACATCAAAATTAAATTTTATTGTGACATTATATAAAAGTAATGCTTCTCCCAGTGTTCACCATGCTATGACAAATTCAAACACTCTACTGGCTTCTGCGTTTATTTGTGAGTACAAACCATAGATTATATATAAAGTTGGACGACATGACAGCTGCCCTAATGTGAAGCCAAAACATCTTGATCGCCCCCTGCTGGCTGGTTGCAGTAAAGGTCATAAAGCCCGCCCCCTCCATGTTAGCAGATGGAACATAGGCCAAAATAAACGCCATTTTTAACTTAAAACGCTTACTATATTTATAATATTTTATTATTCAACACAGGCCATTTCAGTAGAATATGACAACATAATATAAATAATTTAGTTTTACTTTTTGTACGGACGTTTTACTGGCGTCCGGTAGTCGTTTCCAAAATAGCGGAATGGTATAGCTTTGCTGCTGGCCGCTGATGTTGCAATAGAACGAACAAGTGACTTCACTTCTTGGCAATATACATTCCTTGGCGCAGACTCTGGCTCCAAATGACGTCAAAATGTCAAGATGGCAGCTCCAGTGTCTGGGATATTTTGCCTTCAGTTCTGTACAGTGAGAGGAAGTGGAGATGCGTCGTCTTTATCTTTATATACAATCTATGGTGTAGTATGTGATTGACAGCTCATTGCATGGTGTCAGTGAGGATATCAATTCTTGTGTGTGTGTGTGTGTGTGTGTGTGTGTGTGTGTGTGTGTGTGTGTGTGTGTGTGTGTGTGTGTGTGTGTGTGTGTGTGTGTGTGTGTGTGTGTTTGTGCGTGCGTGCGTGCGTGCGTGTGTGTGAGACTGACAGCTAGCTTATCGCACCAGTGTGTGTGTGTATGTTTGTGTGAGTATGTGTGTGGCCCAGTTAATCCATGTTGTAGCGCAGTGAGTGTCCCGCTGCCTCTCAGGGTTAATATAGGGTTAACGACATGCAACGATATCCTATCATACGCCTGCTTGACTCCTAAAGAGCCACATCCACCTCTCCTCCTCTTGTGTGTGTGTGTGTGTGTGTGTGTGTGCGTGTGTGTGGCGCTGCCATTCAGTTTCTCCTCCTTGTATCTCCTACTGTCTTTTCTTACTCAACATCCTCATCTCCTTTTTTTTTCCTGTTTCTTTCTCCTCCCACACTTCCACTTCCCCCCCTTCCTCTCCTCTTCTTTCTTGCCCTTGCGTTACCTCTCCCTCTCCCCCTCTCTCGTTTTCCTTCTTCGACTCTGTTTTACTCTCTCTGTGGCCCTGAGGGGTTACCTACCTCACTGCTCAGCTCACTGCCTGTTTAGACTTCTACGATTGGCTTAATAGGCTCAGGCTGTGTGTGTGTGTGTGTGTGTGTGTGTGTGTGTGTGTGTGTGTGTGTGTGTGTGTGTGTGTGTGTGTGTGTGTGTGTGTGTGTGTGTGTGTGTGTGTGTGTGTGTGTGTGTGTGTGTGTGTGTGTGTGTGTGTGTGTGTGTGTGTGTGTGTGTGCAGTTTGAGGGGGTTATAGTCTCAGGCACTGTGTGCTCAGGGCTTAGATCAGTGTCAAGACTTGAGGAAGGAGGAGTGTGTGATATTGTGTGTGTGTGTGTGTCGAGGGGTTATGGGTACCAGTGTGTGTCCTCGCAAAGTCTAAAGGGGCCCACATAAGCCTGAGGGGTTTAAGGGGTTCCCCGTGTGTGTGTGTGTGTGTGTGTGCGTGCGCTTGTGTGTGTGTGTGTAATATATAGGGTTAAGAGGGGTCACAGCTTGAGGAAGAGATGACGGTGGAAGAGAGGAAGAAGGAAGGAATGGGAAAAAAACGATGGAAGGAGGTAAACATGATAAGAAAGCATTTACAAGGAGTAAAATGGAAGAGCAAGAGGAGGGTGAGGAGAGAGAGAGGGAGGGAGGGAGGTGGCTTGTCTCGGCAGACAGAGGAGAGAAAGGAGGTGAGGAGGAGCAGAGTGGGGTTTGTTTCAGGGGATAAGAGCTTCAGTCTGGGGAGTCCTGTCAATCAAAGAGCGCTGGGTGGGGGAGGAGGGGGCGCTGTCAATCAGCTGGAGGAGGAGGAGGGAGAGGGGGAGGAGGTGAAGAAAGGCGATGAAGGGAGTGAGGGGGATCTTCTAAACGATCTCTTCATCTTTTCTGCCTTTGTCTTCCTCTCTCTCTCTCGCTCCTTCTCTCTCTCTCTTGTCCTAGTTACCAAAATATCTCTGCCAACCTGGTATGTCACTGTTCGCTCAACTGTCACTGTCACACACACACACTCACACACACACGCTCACGTATCTAAAATAGACAGTGAGATATTACGCTTTCTCCTTTCCTGACCCGTCCTCATCTGTCTTTTCCTTCTTTGGCCTCCTTTCTTTCAGATCTCCTCATCCTCTCAAAATTCAATTTGCTCTGTTTGCATGACCATAATTAGGAACAGTGTTAACAATGTTAGTACGTAACATCGCCACACTGAGAGATGGTGAGCACGGTTATTATATCTTATACCAGCTAAACATCAGCATGTTAGTATTGCCATTGCTGTGAGCATGTTAGCTCAAAGCATTGCTGTGCCTAAACTAGGGCTGCACAATTAATCACATTTTTATCAAAATCCTAATATGGCTCACTGCAATTTTCTAATTGCGTGAGGCGCAGTATTTTTTAAAGGTGAAATATGTGTCAAAATACCATTTTAAATTAAATACTGTTGTGCTGCAGAGATGTCCTGGCCTACTCATCATATTTTACAGACATAAGAAAACATCTTTGTTTGGTACAAATCCCGACAAAAAATCACACTGTAATCATTTTAATGTTTTTCAATGAAAATGAGAATAATGATGTGCAAATTATCATTCCCTCTAATATCACAAATCATATCATAATACTATTTATAAATAATATCAATCAAAATAATCGCAATTAGATACAATTGCCCCCTTTCTATGCAAATGAGCCTCATTGCAAAAACGGTCCAATTCACAGAGATCAGCGCTCACAGCCAGTTACAGTGAAATTATTGCTGTCTTCAGAGAGTCGGTGGTAACTGTTACAGTCTGAAGGTGTGCGTTTGAAAACACCAACAGCATTGACAGACTGAGATATTAAATCCCAAATACGGTTTCTCTCCGTCACGTTTAAATTCCTTGCCTGAAATTTTGAGGAATGCCTCTGCACCTTGTTGTTAATGACCGCGGTCTGAATATGTTTTTTTTTTCTTATTCTCTCTGCCAGTGTTCTGTCTACTGTGTTCTTGGTTCAAAGGCAGCATTTATCTTTTTATTAAAGTGCAAAACAGAGGAAGGGCCGCATGGATACGACTTGAAGCCTCACATTTTAAATTAAGTGGTAAGCACTTCACATACAGTAAAGTATGGCAACACTTTCACACATTGCCACATCATGGCTAAAGCTGAATGCTAACTCTGTCATGGACAGCTAACGTTATCATATTGCGGTAATGTGCGGTCAAGCCAACCATCAATCTCATCTCTGAGGTTAAATCGACCGATGCTACAACTGTAGCTCACCCATATACTGATATTTATGTTAAATGCATTCAAACGGCCCCGATGGAGCTGACCATGGATGTTTAAAGAGAACGGTGCTGATAGGAGAGCTAGAGACGGACTTGGCGAAGTTAGCAGAAGTATACACGTGTGACTACATCCAGTTTTCAAAATAAGGTGTTAACAAAAGGAACTGTATATAAATATATGGAAATAAGATTGATTAGATTATATTCAGCAGAAGTATAAAACATTACATGGCCTTTGTAAATTAATAAGAAAATACCACTGATTTGTGAGGGAAATGTCTTTATTGTTTAATTTTTGAGTTGCTGGAAAAAATTTAATAAATAATTCCTGACAATGACTGATATATTTGACTTCAGGACATCTCTGACTACATACATGCTGAAAATCAAACATTTTAATGTATTAATTTAGATATTTTTCAAAAGTCCCTAGAAGTCTATGATTCAACTTTTTCCCATGGTCTAATGCTAAAGAAAGTTAACAAAAATTGCAATAAATCATAAAATCGAATTGCAATACTTAAAATCGCAATACGTATAGAATTTGTATCGTGATAGTATCGAATCGGGAGATACAGTAGGTGTATCGTCCCAGCCCTAGTTTATACTATTTCTCATAGTCTTGGTTTGTCTAGAGGTCTCACACTTCATGACCGTACAGTAAAATTGGTTTGAATACTTTAAGGCAAGTTCGGGTTGATATAGTGTGTCTTCAATAAGACACAATTAGTTTAATACACTTTCTCTCTCTCTGTCGCTCTCTCTCGTGTTGCAGTATCACTTCCTGTGTTAAAGGTCAGCTCTTGCTTGGAGATGAGGACTATTGGGAATTATTCATACCATCGACTTTATGTCAGCGTTCACTTCTCTCACTGTGTTTGTGCTCGTGTGTGTGTGTGTGTGTGTGTGTGTGTGTGTGTGTGTGTATGTATGAGTGGGTGAGAGACAGGGAGGGAGAGGGAGAAAGAGAGAGAGGAGTATGTTTTATTCATTTCTCTCATTTAGTCTCAGTCTGCACCTGTCCCAGCATTTAGAAGCTCGGCATTCACATTACTTGCTGATTTAGTTTAACTGCCGCTTTAATGGACACACACACAAAACACCATTTTTTGTCGACTAACTGTCTAAACTAACTGTATTTGGCTCGTTCAGGGTCAGAGCTGGAGTTTGTGTTGACAGTATTGGGAGCAATGGTGCTTTATTAGTGTTGCCTCTCTCTTTTTCTCTACTTAAATTTATCTTGTTTTCATTTTCTCTTTATCTGACGGTTTGTCTTTGTGTATTAGAAGAAGTATTTGTCTTTAATTCTCTCTTCCTCTCCATTTCTCAACAAAAAATCTAAGGCCCAAGGCGTGATGTATCAGGTAAGGACACGTCATGACTGATAAGACCCAATCAAGAAGCGAACGTGGGTGTCTGCGTGCGTCATCGTTTTTAAAGGTCTCCATTTCTGCCCATCCAGACTAAAACGCAAGCCTGGAGTTTTAAAACTAAAACAGGGTCAGCAGCGTTATCAAATCCTTCTCTTTTTTAGGGGCTCAAAAACTAATAGACACTAGACATAAATGTAGCAAAAATGATGCGTTTTAAAACAAAAACGTATCAGTGTGGATGTAGCCTGAGTGTCTGTGTGTTAGTGGAACGGGGCTGTGAATATCAGTAAGACAACTGAACTGCCATGGGCTATGAGTGGAGTGGAGCTACCCTCCACACACAGACACCCTTTTCCTCTTTCTGTCCTCCCCCTTTCCTTCTCTTTCGCCTCCCTCATCCTCCCTTCCTGCTCCTGTCTCCCACTCTACACTCCCCCCCCGCCCCAACACACACCCTTAGGCAGGGATCACGTTACCCTAAAAGCTACAAACACAGACATGATGGCCTCACACACACATTTTCCCATCTGTTCCTGTCGAAGCCGTTATGATGCCTCGTTTACTCCAAGAGGCTGCTTGTTGTCAAAAAACTACAATTACTTTTATGCAGTGTGTGAGTGGTTCAATGGGTTTGTGTTCAGAATAAGTGAAAGTGTGCAACATTCAGGTTGACACTTGACTGAATTTGTGTTGGTAATTAAAGTTAATTAGGAAAAGTATTGGAACACATGTATTAGAATTAGGGCTGTCAATCGATTAAAATATTTAATCCTGATTAATCGCATGACTGTCCGTAATTAATCGTGATAAATTGTAAATGAATCGCGCATTTTTTATCTGTTCAAAATGTATCTTAAAGGGAGATTTGTCAAGTATTTAATACTCTTATCAACATGGGAGGGGGAAAATATGCTTGCTTTATGCAAATCTATGTATTTATTATTAAAAATCAATTAACAACACAAAACAATGACAAATATTGTCCAGAAACCCTCACACGTTGCTGCATTTAACATAAAAAAATATGCTCAAATCATATAGCAAACTCAAGCCCAACAGGCAACAACAGCTGTCAGTGTGTCAGTATGATGACTTCACTATGACTTGCCCCAAACTGCATGTGATTATCATAAAGTGGGCATGTCTGTAAAGGGGAGACTCGTGGGTACCCAGAGAACCCATTTTCATTCACATATCTTGAGGTCGGAGATCAAGGGACCTCACTAAAATTTAGCATGACTGTGGAGCATTATTTAACCTCCTTCTCAACAAGCTAGTATGACATGATTGGTACCGATGGATTCCTTAGGTTTTTCTAGTTTGAATATGATGCCAATATCTTCACTCCCGCTTTACAATCTGCCCGCTACAACCTAAAAGTTGCAAATTGTGTTAATGCGTTAAAGAAATTAGTGGCGTAAAAACTAATTTGCCTTAACGTGTTATTATCACGTTAACTTTGACAGCCCTAATTAGTTTTTTTTTTTTAAAGGGAGAATACATATAAATGGCTCCTGTCTTACTAAAGGCATTTTAGTGTGGTAACTTAACAATATTTTTTTTTATATTGTAGCATCAGACGAAGCCACAAACCTACCATAAATCGACTACCAATATGATTACGTTTTTATAGCCTCTCTAAAGGCATGGCTCAGTGTCCATCAGTCCACCACCGACACCAAAATCGATGTATTCTTCCCGTCTGTGTCATTCTTAATCCTGCCTTCAAAATCTTTGATTGGCCCAGTTGTTCTTTCAACCAGCGAAACAGCCATCAATAAGCACACAAACCAGACCTATTTGAATTGCTGACAAAAAATGGATATGTGGGCAGTGATTCAGAGGTCTGGAACCAGGCTATGGTACAGCACTCGGGGGATTTATAGACCTGACACAGTGCACCAGAAATCATTTCAAGCCACAAGTATTACAGTTTACTGGATATTGTATCATGGAGGGAGAAATCAAGCCCGGAGTGCACTGTAGGCAACGTGGAACAGGAAGCATGATTTTATGCTGAATCTAAATCAATCATTTCCATTTCGTTAACGGACTAATTAGCTGACTGACTGACTAATTAACCTACTGACTGACGGATTTACCGACTTGGGTGATTGATCAACAAACTTACTGACTGACTGACTCAGTGAGTGATTATATAACTTACTATTTGACTGCATGACTTCTTCACTGGCAATCTAATAAAAATAGCTGATGTTAGGGATGTCAGTGAGGAAATTTTCCCACCGGTTAATAAACTTGTGACAACACCGGTGTTACCGATTACACGCTTACTTTGGTCTTTAGCGTTGGATGGCTGTGTGTCTGGCCTCTCCCATGGATGTATTAAGAGAACTGGATACAGCGTTGGAGGCGGACTCCCGTTCATTCCTATGGGTGTTGCTCAATGGTGCATGAAGCAAAAATGGCTCGACTTCCGAGTGATAAAATACCCGGATCATTCTGCGATCTTCTGTAGTAGCTTTTCCTTTAACTCCGCCTCCCAGCCCTCGCTCCAGCCACGGTCTGGGTCTCATTCACATGAACGGAGGAAGAAAAATAACTCTGGATTCGGCTATTAGTGCATTTTACAACTTTTACAACCTAATGATTTAAAGAAGGGCTATTCAAGTGTTCATACTACGGAGTTGATTTACCTAAAAAAAAATTATCCGCTGAGTTACAGATGTCGCTTTCCCAATGTAAGTCTATGGGAAAAAGTATTTTTGGGCCCAATGGCATCACGTGACGGACACGGAAGTTGTAGTACCGCCGTTTGGCCACTACGAATATTTGCATCAAAGCCCAGCGCTCGTCCTCCGCACGGCTTTATACCAAAAGTTTAGCGATTGCCTCATTAATGTTATGGTTCTCTATTAGCATTGGATTTAAATCTGAAATATTGCCATAGGCGATTTTGCTTTTCGCTTTGACACCACATCCTCCGCCATCGTCTTGTTTGTCAACGCTCTCTCATCCCGTGTGTGTGAAATCTGACTCCTGGCTGCTCTGTGCTGAGACTTCGTACGGAGCAGACACTTTCACTTTCAGTTTATAATTGTAGCGTCCATTATCCACCTATGTATTAATAACACGATTAGTATTTTTCAAATTAGAGGTTGTTTTTTTAAAATTTGATGAATGTGGGCGCTGATACAAAGCAAAACGACGGTGGGGGCGATGGGCAGGTAATGTAATTGGTGTATGCTCGAACACCGGTAACACCGACTACTGCGGCAAGCCTAGCTGACGTGTGTGTGTGTGTGTGTGTGTGTGTGTGTGTGTGTGTGACTGTGTGTGTGTGTGACTGTGTGTGTGACTGTGTGTGTGACTGTGTGTGCGTGTGTATTAGTGCGGTATGTGGATAACCTTCTGGTGGACGATGAGACTGTGGTTAGAAGCCTCTGGGTACCTAAACACAGAGATCTCTCTCACCAAGCACCCATTACTGGACAGCCATTAGTCTCGCTCTCTCACACACACACACACACACACACACACACACACACACACACACGGTATTAGGGGGCAATAGTACAGAGTGGCTCATTCACGATAGGTGGTTGGTGGTAGTGTGTGCGCGTGTGTGTGTGAATATCTTAAGCTCTGTCATTAAAAAGCAAACAAATTTAGTTGATCTGGAAACTCCCTGCAGACTACGCACACACACACACTGATGGGAGTGGGAATTTTCCCCTTACCGCAAAGTGAACCGGTGGTTGAGGTGTTTTGGGAGGCCGAGCAAGAGCGTGTTTACCTACTGTAAGAGAGTTTGTACAACTGTAAAAAGGAATTTGGGGAGGAGAGGAGAGAGACGCGAAGAGAGGAGAGTGTAAATGTGCCAGCCATGCATCATTTCATTATTAATAGCCGTGTCGGAATAAAAATGCTAACCTTGTCTGATCTAACGGACGGCTGAGTCTGCAAGCACCACACTCCTCCTCTGTGTGTGTGTGTGTGTGTGTGTGTGCAGTGGGGGACACTAGTCCACAATGAGGTCTTGTTTCCCTTTGTTAGGGCTGTGCAGGGTGAGCTGGTGAAGTCATTGTAACCCACACAGGTATAAATATCTGTGTGTGTGTGTGTGTTGGGGCGGTGTTTCCCGTGCAGAGCAGGCCAGGAAGAGAGCACCAGTGTCCTGCCGAGAGGGGCATTGTTATCTACCTCCTAACACACACACACACACACACACACACATACAAAATAATGCATCACCACTCCCAGACTGAGCTGCCTGATCTGCACACCGTCTGTGTCGCCACGGTAACACATAGCACACGCCCAAACAACAACAAACATTGTGTTTTGCACCGCCATAGACAAGAAAACATCCCACCACACACACAAACACACACACACACCCACACAATTACACGTATACAGTATTATAACATACATGTGAGATGGACTGTCCTTCCTGAGTTATTTCTGTTCTGTTGCGGTGCTAGTGAGTGAAAAGCCGAGCCACACACAAACACAAACACTTGCACACACACAAACACACACACAGATAGGCAGGCGAATGCAGTCCTTTGGAACTGCGGAGGTGTAATCTGTCAGACAGGAAGCTAGCGGGGTCAGAGGTCACCAAGCACTAATCGATTAGCCGTCAGTTAGTGCTGTGCTGGAGAGGAGAGCACAGCTGAGGCCAGCTCTTCCACAGTGTGTGTGTGTGTGTGTGTTTGTGTGTGTTTGTGTGTGTGTTTAACGCTGAAGTGTTCAGGTTTTTGAGTGTGTGCGTGTGCCCATTAGGAAAGTGTATTTGTGTATTTGTGACAGCGGTGCGTGGGTGCGTGTATTTCTTGGACTTATTGATCACAGAGAACTGAATTTTTGGTCTGACCCTCCGAGGTTAAATGCTGCTCTCTCCCTCTTCCTGCCATTCTCTGTCTCCCTCTCTCTCCCTCTCTCTCTTTCTCTTTCTCTCTGTATCTTTCTCCGAGCGGAGAAAGCGAGATAGAAACACTTGAACTCGGGTCACGCTGCGTAGGTGTTAGCCAGCTCCGGTGTCAAACCCACCGCTATCATCTGGGTGTTTATTTAAAATGAAAGACAGTTTGTGTAAATCTGCATTTCTTCTCTGTGACCTGTGGCTTTGGCATAAATATAACTGGTCTTCTTGGAGAATTTATAATGCGCTCTTTTATGAGAAACTGCCCCGAAAGCCAAAAGGTGATGGCAACTTGGTGCTTTTGTTGCTTTACGCTGACAGACAGAAGACAGGCAGATAAAGAGTTTCAATCCAAAAGCAGCATCTGAACAGCTTAGTGATGTTTGCATGCACATAATGTCCAATCATCAGAGGAAGCTATTATTCTGATTAAGATGTTTAAATGGGTTATAAGTATATATGTATGTATGTATATATGTTCATGCTAATCAGTCTAAAACACCCCATTATATCAAGTTACAAGCAAGATTTCTTTCCTCCAACTGCATCTTTCTGTTAAGTGTATCTTCATGCAAATATTGTAGTAAAAGGCATGGAAACTTTATTTTAATGTCAGCGTAAAGACTCACCTGAATAAAAAAAAAAATACAAAAAAACATATATTTTTCTTTTACTTTTTAAGTAGATGCACCGATACCGATACTGGATTGGATATCCGGACGATACTGACTCAAATAGCTGGATTGGATATCGGTGATATTGGAGCCGATCTATTCAATTCAATTCTATTGTAATTGTTTGACCTTTATTTACCTTATATACTTTACATACTCTTTTCAGACTGTTACACCTCTGTGTATACATATACATATTTATCACTTCTCTATACATACTGCATTCCTGTCTACACCTCTGTACATACAGTATATATTACCTCTCATCATGCATATGCATACTATATCCTGTTACATTCAGTTTTCCCATCTGAAATACTGTCTTCAACAAAATTACAAATTTACATTTATATTACTATTTTATATTTACTAATGTTTATATTTATGTTAATTGCACTATTTTATGCCTTAGATTATCATTTTGCTTTTACATTTACTTGTGTGATTTCCTCTTTGATATATACATATTTTATGAGCATTGTTGAAGGAACATTATAATTAACATTATAATTTACCTTCGCCTAATACAATTTTTACTGAATAAATTGCACACATCATAATGAAACTCAATACAACCACCGTTAACGTTAGCTACTCTGTAGGACTTTGCTGCCCACAGGCTGCGATCAGCTAACATTACTAGCTCTCCTCCTGCTGATTTCAACACAGATTTGCTGTTCACAATGTAGCATTATCAGAGACAAAATAGGGTGCGTCGATAGTGACTTTACTGCCTCCTTTCGAATTTTAGATGCCGTTTGTCTCGAGCTCTGGCGGTACCTGAGGTACTGTAGAAAAACGAGTACCGTCACATTTTCAGAATTTTGGCGTCGACTTGGTACAGAATTATTGGTTCTCTTGACATCCCTACAGTATATTGTTATTTTACTATGTATACTGAGCGTCATTGGCACAGATATTTGGGATTTATACAGTTCTATCTTATCTTATCTCATTTTATCTTCTCTTAATAAAAGGTACAGCACTCTGTTAATAATCACAGGAGTTTATATGTTTGTAGCTTAGTGCTCGTAGTGACGAAACACCGGAGTAAACGCGTTGAGATTTCACAGCGGATGAACGTCTTTGATATGCATCTTCAAGCATTTGGATTACCTCTATAGGTTTACATTAAAGATATGGTCTGTTTACTTTAGTTATATGTTAAGTATTGATGAATTTCAAGTAGTGCTTGTCCCTTAATGTGGCGTTTATCAGAACTTTTTCCAGACACAGTTATTGTGATTGGGATGTCGTACCCTGGATTGTGCATTAATTATTGTCTGACTATAGACCATATCCTTCATTCAGATGTGTTGTGTGAGTCTGTGTCTCCCACGTCTGAGTCCCCGGGTCTAATTATGAGTCCCTCACAGTCAGTGGGTCTCATGGGAGGCTGGTAGGTGAGAGTGAGAGAGAGACATCAGGGGATTAGTTTTTAGAAGGTTTAGAAGGTGACCACCTCATTATAACACTACATGTTATAATGATTTGCGGTATATAGAGTGTGTGCATGTGCGTGTGTGTGTTTGTGTATTATAATGATACTCAGAGTCTCTTCCTTTGGGAGGAGCAGTGTTTGTTGTCTTTCTCCAGGGACCCGAGCTTCTGACCTTTCACCTTCCTAACTACCCCCAAACCTACGTACCTAAGATTTCCCTGCTTTGAGTTACCAGTAGCCTCTCCCCAACACACACATAGACACACACACACACAACCTTGTACTTCTATACTTATGAGGACCCTAATTTACATAATGGATTCCCCAGCCTAGCCCCTTACCCTAACCTTAACCATCACTAACTAAATGCCTAACCTCAACCCTTACCCATAGTCTGGATGTACGAGGTGGATGTATGAGGTGGACGTAGTCACCGTGACATCACCCACTGGTTTGTGGACTACCGTTTTGAAGTCACGAGTTCAACATTTTGGTCGTTGACATCTTTTTTATTTTTGACACGACAGGGTGGAGCTAAGTACGACCGAACGCTGAATAAGACATTTTTAGGTGACAAAAAAGTTTAGAATTAACTTTCATGAACTGAAAACACACTGTGAAAGGATTAAAGTTGTAAGTCAAAAACACGGACAACTCCCGGACCGGTCAACGGCGTGGTAGCGACCTGTCAATCACAAGGTAGCCACGCCCTAAAGCATCCCCTGCTTTATGGTCTATTTGACTCTAAATGGGACCATAATTGACTAAATGAACATCATGCTGTATTGAAGAAGACTTGAAACTAGTGATTGAGATCATAAACTCATGCTTACAATGTTTACTGAGGTAATAAATTAAACAGGGTCATTTTCTCATAGACTTCTATACAATCGGACTTCTTTTTGCAACCAGAGGAGTCGCACCCTGCTGGCTATTAGAAATAATACAAGTTTAAGGCACTTCCACTTTGGCTTCACTTTTCAGACCCCAGAGTTGCCCACTGTCCTCACCCTTACCCTAACCTAAACCTAATTCTAACCTGAACATTAAAAAAACAAGTCTGAACCCTTAAACAGGCCTTTGAAGGTGTGTCTGAAGGTGAGGACCGGCCAGAATGTCCGGACTTTCCAAAAATATCCTCACTCTCAAGGTCAAAAAGTCAAATTGATTCTCACAAAGATAGATACAAGCACACACACAGATAAAGAGATAAAGAAAAATTCCCTTCATGACTTCAGAGTGTTTTTGGAACAATTGCAGCTTCTAACTGCAGCTGAAAGTCAGATTTATCCCCTCCAGTGACTATATGTTCATTTTGTGTATACGTGCGTGTGGCGGCTGTTAAGCGGTAACAGATAGCCCAAGCGCGCTGCGTGGCGATGCTGTCATTACCGTTGTGCTTCTCCGCTGATGTGTCACGGCTGATGTCACACGCTCAATTGGCCCCGCCGACAGCCGCCATCACTCAGACTGTTTACTACACTTTTACTACAGTTATCACTCACTCGCTGTCGCAGCCGCCGCTGTGACGACTAGATGCCCCACGCTGCTGCCAAAACCATGCGCTCGGATAACACCAGAGGCGTACAAGCCTTCACACACACACACACACACACACACACACACACACATAGTGGTGGCTGATTGTGCTCTTTGTCTTGCCCATCAACACACGGAAACACTCATTTAGGCAGGAGTGTGTGTTTGGAGGAGTTGGAGGAAGAGAGGGAAGGTGGGGGACGGCAGTAAAACAAAACATCTGCGGTTAGATTCAGTGTTTTTAATTTTGTGATTACTTTATTTTGTTTGTGCATGCTTAGTTTATGAAAGTGTTCGTGTGTACTCTGGAGTGTGTGTATGGAAGAGTGTGAATGTTTATTGTGGGTGCACATATCGGTGTGTGTTCAAGTATAAAACTGCAGGTACCTGTGTATGTGTGTTTCCCCGTATTAGTGTGTGTGTGTGGTTGTGTGTGCGTGTGTGTGTGTGCGCGAATCTAGGTTATGCTTCTTATTTCCACATGATTAACTAACTCGCGTCTCTGAGACTGTTCCCTCCACCTCGGCCTGTGCCTACCCATAAGGCCGCGTGTCAGTGGGGAGCGCTTGATTTATGCCGGTTGAATATGTAACGAGAGGTTGTAAATTCACCAGCCGGGGCTACATGCATCACTATTCTGCACCGTCGTAATTTAGGTGCCACCCGCATATCTGAGATGCTAATGGGTTAAATTACTGGGTTAGTTCTGGAGATTTATACCCGGCTAACGAGAGTGGCGCGAGGGGAGAGGGATGAAAGGAGAGGAATAACTAGGGGGGTGGGGTGGAGGAGGCAGGGTGGAAAAGCAGGAGAGGGTTGAAAAAGAAGGCTTGAATAAAGAGTGGAGGGGGAGGAGAGGAGGAGCGCGATAGGGCAGAGGTGGAGAGGAGAGACAACCACTGGAGAGGTTCGGACTAAAGAAGAGAACCAGTCTAAAAATAGAACCTTAAAAGAACTTTATTTTTTTTCCATTTTTTAGAAGAGCCATATTGTGACCTTCATCTATCTGGGAAAAGTGAACTCGATCTTTATTCCAGCCACAAGCTCATACAAACATTTTTGACTTGTCATAGTAGGAAAAGCACAGGTGTTACTAATAACATTATCTATAGCTCTGTACAATTAAAGTGTCCCAGTGAAGTCCCTTTCACACATGCAGTCTATCCCTGAAATGTTCAGGAACATTTCCTACATGGGGTCATGTGTGAATGGGAGCAGGGATCAATATTCAGGCCAATTTCCCACCTCAAGACCCTTTAGCATTTCAGAGAAAATGCCAGTACGGCTGTGTTGTGAGGGGACGCGTCTAGCGTTTTTCCAGCCTACTTTAGATGAAACCATGCCCACTTCCGTGTGACGAAAGAGTTGATGGCTGCGTTCCCATGGAAACTGCACTCACAGGTCCCGTGAAATATGAACGCTACAGTAGCTTGGAAAATATTTGGGCTGTCAATCGATTCAAATATTTAATCGCGATTAATCGCATGATTGTCAATAGTTAATCACGATTAATCGCACATTTTTTATCTGTTCAAAATGTACCTTAAAGGGAGATTTGTCAAGTATTTAATACTCTTATCAACACCAATACTCCAGTTTACATGCAGCCGTGTATACTCTGCAACCAGTGGCAGACTTGTCTGACTGTGTGAACACAGCTTCCCTCTATCATTCCTTCAACCATCTTCTTGGAAAAAAAGGTTAGGCAGGTTCGGGATATTTGCGCATATCCAAAAACCTGTTGATATCTAAGTCTTTCATTCCGTTTAAAAGTAGGTTTGTTTCTCCTTCCGACCAGAATTGTGGGCTTTTCTTTTGGGCATGCATCTCTACCTCAGCCTTGCAAACTGTCGGGTAGCTTGATTGGTAGTTTCTGATGGATTTAAGTCAAATATCCACTCTCCTTTTAGCTCTGTTTTGGTTTACATCAACTTCTGAGAGAAATATTTAGCTGCTAAATGCTCCTCGATGTTCACTAACTAGTCACTAACTTTGTCTAATGAGTTTTTTTGTTGAAAGCAGTTGACTTCTTCTGCTGATGAAAGTGGTGAGACTGAACTAAAACAATTAAGTTGCAAGAGCTTGTGTTTTAGGTCAGAGGACTTGTTGACAACTTCTCATGCTAACCACCCAGCTCCTCTTTTATTTATCCCCAAGCATTTGTGCCCATTGTATCAGTCAACATGTTACGAACAACAAAAGGGGGCATTTTCTGATATTAAAATGTTGCCTGTTGTGAGAGTCAGCAGAGGAATGAGACTGGCGTCAGACGTCGGCTTGTAATGTTCAGGCACCTCTTTTGTCTGCTGCAGGGTGGATGGTAATTATTGACGCAAATTAGCTCATGTACACAAACTGGCACACACACATACACTTAAACGACAATATATATCTTTTCATTTTCCTCCCTGTGTGCTCCTTCTCCACCTCTCTCCCTCTCTCTCTACCATCTGTCTGCACTCAGTGCCAGCCGGTAATTAGTCCTTGTAAAGTCAGTGTAGTGAGGAGTCCCTGTGTTTGGATACTGCTGTCTAGTCAAACACTGGGGAAGGGAGGTGGGGGGTGCTAACAGCCCGTGTTTTATCTGTCAAGTTTGCTGCTGTTATGCAACACACTTCAGGGTTAAGGTTAAATCTCGGGAGAGTGTTGTGACTTTATTTACCAGTTAAATCAGTTTGTTTTGCCTCAGCAAACGGGCAGCCACACAGAAATAGTGAGAGAGAGAGGGTGTGATTTTTTTTAAATGTGTGTTTTATTTTATGCTAATTATTGTCTTTGAACATCTTGTCCATGTGGAGTATCTGTTTATTTACGCACTCTTTGTATTCTGCTAAAATGAGTCAGTAAAAACATTAAACATACCTGCTTTATGTTGGTTTAGGGACAATTAATGCATAAAGAAAAGCCTGACATAACATTTAATATTTGTTATTATTATTATTATTATTATTATTATTATTATTATTATATTTATTATTATTATTATTATTATTATTACAAATATATTATAAAATACATTACGAATGTATTTTGAAGATATTACTACAGGATAAACAATGCAGGTTTTTCATTTTGTTTTGTAATACAGTTTGTTTTGTAAATTTCAGACTATAACAAATTATTTTTTTCAGTAATTTCTATATTTTAAAGGATGTCAACATGTTTTCTTTATGTAGCTTGTATATCACACAGTAAATGCCATACAATGTCTAATTTACTCAAGCAAATGTGAACTTCAGATCAACAGAAGTGTAGTAGTTTTGTTTCCTTTAGTACTGCAACTTATCTCAAACATGTCGGACATTGTGGTCCAAAAAAACATTACAGTCTGTTGTAATTATCTCATGATACTCCTTTAGTCTTGGAAACTAGACATAGGCTTTTTCTCTATGTATTTTTTAATTAGTCTCAAAGGAAAACTCCCCAAACTTTCCATCTTGATCTTTATTTTCATAGTTTTTGCAGCGTAATTCTTCATCTGGTTGTCTGTCTCCACCTTGGGTGCTGTCTCCCCCAATTGCAACAGCAAAGTTTATGAGTAAAATGTGATAATTGATAAGAATTATGCAAAATAAAAAAAATAATTTAATTCAAATTCCAGCCGTAGTATAAAATCAGAAATTCTTAATGATCTTGAAGCAGATGGATAAGAAAAATTGCGGCCTGTAGCTTGGCTGTTTAAAAACGGCAGGTTTGTGCAGGATGTCCCGTGTGGCGTAGGTAACGATCCTTGTGATGATTCTCTCTGACCAATCAGTGGTCTGCAGTGTTTTAACTCCACCTTCTAGTATCAGCTCAGCTCGCTTGAAACCTCGACTGAGATGGTACCATGAGGTAATATCCACAACTTTTGGCTAATGGAAAAGCAAAAGGGTAGCGAGTCGAGTCGAGTAGAGCCGTGCCGTACCAGTGTAAATGCAGCATATGACGTACTGTCCTAGTGTATGATTCTAACTCATAGGCCTTTCACTTGATACCACAGAGTAAGAATAGCATTTATTAATAGGACTGTTGTTATTGGTTTATGGAAAGAGCACACAAAGAAAAAGCCCCTTAAGCAGAGCTGGGCTGAGAACAAAGAGTTTGTATTTACTGTAAGCTCAGGTGACAATACATGACAAACTGAAATAGACTGGGTGGTGGTCTGCACTGTGTGTGTGTGTGTGTGTTTGTTCTTCCATATATTTGTGCTCCAGCTTGTGTGCGTTTACGTGTGTTTGTATGTGGTAACACCCTGGGCAGCTCACCCCACAGATGAGATTTCCATCCGAGCAGGAAGTGGATTGCTGCCACTTCCTGTGCGGAACACAGCCACTCCATGAGTACTGTTTCATTACACACACACACATGTGCAGAGGCGACGTGGCTGATGGGCTTATTCTTACAGAGTTGATTTATATCTTACACTTGCACCTCTTATGTCTGTGTATACTCTGTATGTGTAAATGCAACATGCTATTTCCGGACTTCCAAGCTACTTAGACAATAGGAGGCGAGTTCAGACTGATGTTAGTATCTTTTCACTGTCTGACCTTTCACCTTTCTCTCCCTCTCTCCTCTCTGTTCTGTGTGCTCTCCAACTTCTCTTCTGTTTGTGCAAAGAAAACTAGACACAACTGAACTTATTATGTCTTATATTAAGGTAAAACAGTTTTACATCGTATCCATTTGACATAAGAAGTCATAGTTTGTGAGTTGCTTCCACCAGGAACTAGGGATGTCACAATACCAGAAATTTAGTAGTCGATGCCAATACCAGTGAAGTTCCACGATTTTCTATACCAATTCGATATCACAGTAAAAAACGAAAGTAAAACAATAAATCCTATGTACTTCAAAATACACTCACACAAAACTGTGACAAATATTGTCCAGAAACCCTCACAGGTACTGCATTTACCATAAAGAAATATGCTCAAATCATAACATGGCAAACTCAAGCCCAACAGGTAACAACAGCTGTCAGTGTGTCAGTGTGCTGACTTCACTATGACTTGCCTCAAACTGCATGTGATTATCATAAAGTGGGCATGTCTGTAAAGGGGAGACTCGTGGGTACCCATAGAACCCATTTTCATTCACAAATCTTGAGGTCAGAGGTCAAGGGACCCCTTTGAAAATAGCCATGACAGATAATCTTCTCCAAAATTTAGCGCAAGTTTGGAGCTAGTATGACATGATTAGTACCAATGGATTTCTTAGGTTTTTTAATTTCATATGATGTCAGTATCTTCACTCTAGCTTTAAAACTGAGTCCGCTACAACTTAAAAACTGCAAGTTGCGTAAATGTTTTAAAGAAATTATTGGCGTTAAAAATCATTCATTTTAACGTGTTATTATCGCGTTAACTTTGACAGCCCTAATTCGAACATTTCGGAAAGTTGAATTTACCTTCTCCCAATACTCATGTTTACTGGACAGAGCCTGAACACATCCTAATGTAAATCAGTGGCACCTTCCGTTAACATTAGCTGTTAGGTCTGTGCAGGACTGTGCTGCTTACCAGCTGCCAACAGCTAACGTTAACTAGCTCTCCTCCTGACAATTTCAACACTGATTGTTGTTCACAATGAAGCATTATCGGGGGGAAAAATAGGGTGCGTTTCCTGGATGTGTCAATAGTGAGTTTACCGCGTCCCAAACATGGGTTGCCGTTCATCTCGAGCCCTGATGGTACCTGCGGTACTTTAGAAAAAAACGAGTACTGTCACAGTTTCTGAATTTTAGCATTGACTTGGTGCCGAAGTATTGGTTCTCGTCACATCCCTAGTGTGAACTTGCAAAGCCAGATCTGAATCGACATCTTGTATGACTGAAATAGACAAAACCACAGACATGTAAGGCTTTACTACACAGACGAGGCAAGTGGTCATTCAGATACAGTACAGACAGGCAGACAGGCAGACAGGCAGACAGGGTTTGTGAGCTACTGTTGTTGCTTTTTATAATTAGTTCAGGAAGCTTCGACAATCGTCTGTCAGTAAAGAGAGGCGGTATCAATCTCCGTCTGACAATAGCAGGAAAGACAAACACACACACAGCTCTGCATTCCACCACATTACACCCCTGTGCGTGTGTGTGTGTGTGTGTGTGTACAGTATAGTCTGGTGTTTATTCGTGTATCTTGTGTGCACAGTTTACCCACAGTGAGGAGACTCGCTCTTCTGCAAAGAGCCAGATTCCTTGTACATTTTACTGAAGCGCTTCAGAACAGAAAAGGTTGTAATCTCTCTTTCTGAGATCAAATGAAATTTTAATGATGCCAACAGACAAACTCTGTCACTGCAGCAGCAAACAGCGATGGGACGCAACACAGAATAGAAACACAGAATGTACACTACGATAGAGCATCCTATAGGGAAACATAAACATAGTTCGTATATGATTGGCGACACGTACGGCTAGTATAAGAAGAACAGTAGAGATTTTTTAAGGCAAAATTATATGATAATGAGTGTTTATGACACAAAAAAATTAAAAATGTCAATAAATCAAATGTGTATGTAGGAGAAAATACGTTAAGCCAGAATAAAAGCACTGAAGATTTATCAGAATGGGAATGTAAAACATTGAGGCGGGTGTAAAAACCTTTTCACCTCAGCAGTATATTCACTTAACTGAGGCAGATAATAAATGTACAGAATCTGCCAAATTGTCTGCTCTTTACTCTCCATCCGTCCAAGTTTCTCTCCCCCCTCCGGGCCAGAGCTCTTGCATTTAGTCAGTAAACTGAAAATGTGTTTTTTAGGAACTGTTTTACGGCGATCCCACGCTGTGTTTACGACTCCTCTCGCCCAGGAGGAGAAAGGCCGAGCCAGCAAGCAAGGAGGCCACAAACATGCTGCTGAACTCACACAAATCCTGCTGAACTTGACTGGGTTTCTCCTCCTTCCCTCTCGCCCTTTTCCTTCCCTCCTATAGTCCTTACTTCCTCCCACTCCATCCCTTGCCTCTTACTTTTGCTGTCCCTCCTCCTTTCCCTTTATCATCTCCTCATCCCAGCCATTTTCACCTTCAGTCCTCCCACCGTTCCTATTGTTTCTTACCTTCTTCACTCCTTATTCTTTCATTTGTCTTTAGGGGTGGAAAAAAAATTATTCACCTATGTATCGCAATTATTTTTTTTTTTTTTTTTTACGATTTTGAAATGGATTTTTTTAATGCCAGAATCGATATATTTGCTTCATTTGAGTCTATGCGGAGGTAGAAGGAAGTTATCACTTTTATTGTTGTAGTCTGAGTAACGTGACGTCACATCCGTTCCGTGTCCTTCAACCAAAACAAACAGTAGCCGGCCAGCCGTGGCGAGCAGAAACCGGCAGATACGACAGAGCAGAAAACGGCGGAGGGTCTGCGTGGACACGACCTGCACCCTCACATTTTAAATCCAAAGTGGTAAACACTACACATACAGTAAAGTATGGAAAACACTTTGGGTTTCACACATTGCCAGGAAAAGCAGAGCTAGACATCGTGGCTAAAGCTGCATGCTAACTCTGTCATGGACAGGAAACGTTATCGTATTGCGGTAACGTGCATTCAAGCCGGACGTCACTCTCGTCTCCGTGGTCAAATCGACCGACGCTATAACTGTAGAGCACCCATATACTGACATTTATGTTAAATACTAATTTGTGAGGGAAATGTCTTTGTTTGATTTTTAGGTTGCTGGAAAAAAATAATAAGAAATGCCTGATAATGACTGATATATGTGACTTCAGGACATCTCTGACTACATAAATGCTGAGAATCAAACATTCTTACTGTATTAATTTAGATATTTTCCAAAGTAAAAGTCCCAAGGAGTGTATGATTCAACTTTTTCCCATGGTCTAGTGCTAAAAACAAATTAACAAAAATCACAAATCGTAATATCGAATCGCAATGCTTAAAAATCGCAATACTTAAAAATCGCAATACGTATCGAAGCGGCACCCAAGTCACGTGATAGTATTGAATCGGGAGATAGGTGTGTCGTCCCAGCCCTATTTGTCTCCCAGCTTTCCCTCTTCTCCTCTCTCAACCCTCGTTTGTTTCTCTCTCCCTCTTCCTCTAGCCCTCGCCTCCACATTTTTGCTCCTCCAACCATTTCCATACTGTTACTCTTACAGAGATATGAACAGGTATATACAGTATACAGTATGTATGCATGCATGCATGCATGTTTGCCCTTGTGTATAGGATATTGTAGGTGTGTGTGTGTGTGAAAAGGTGTTCATCTCATCTCTACAGGGAGTTCAGCATCTTCAGCTTCTCCTGAACACAGAAGGACGAAGAAGAAGGAGGAGGAGGAGGGAAGGCAGATTCTGAAGCGTTTTCTTTGGTCTATCCAGACATCTCAGAGCCCTCCTTCTGCTCCTCCTCCTCCTCCCTCCATCTCTGTTTCTCACCCGCCACCTCCCGCTCCCTCACATTAATTCAGCGAGGTACTAAATATTTCTTTTAGTAGAAAAAGCGATTTCTCTCCGTGGCTCGCTGGGGCTGCCGCTGCGCTCGCCAGCGCTTTCACCCTCTCCGCACACCTCACCCCTCACCCCAGCACACATGGGAAGTGCTTTTTTTTATGGACTAGCCAGAATTATAAATGTTCAGCTGTGTTTATGGCTTATTAGGCAGTTACAGGAAGGAGGGGAGCATGTGTTTTATTGGCTTAATTGGGAAAGAACAGCTTCCTTGCTGCATTAGCACTATTTTCCTCTCATCAACGGCCTTGGCTGGCGAGTCGTTCGCTCCGTGCAGTCAAAGGTGCCCTCGCTGTGCCATTCTTTCTGCTGAGGACGAGTAAAGGGCTTCTGTGCACGTGTGTCTGTCTGTTGTCTTTGGATGCGAGTGTGTGTTGCAGAGTTGGAGCTGAACGTGCACAGACACATTGCTGCCAAACAACTGAAATAAAATCTTTTCTGTCTTGTGAATGAGAGGTAAATGTATGTATGGTTGTTTTCTAAAGGCTAAGAGTGTACGTGTGTGCGCATTTGTGTGTGTGTTTGCAGGCAGGGATGTGTCCTGGTACTTGACTGTGAAGCTGCTCCTTTCATTAGTCAAGAGGAGAGACGATCCTGGATACTCCTTTGAGTCTGACAACACAGAGCGATCTTGTAATGTGTTTTATCTCTTTTTGCACCCCTCCCTCCCTCCCTCCTCCCACCACTCCATCCCTCCCCAATCCCTTTAATTCTCCCCTCTCTCACCTCCCTCCCTCTCCGGCGCGTGTTGCGCTCTGTCGCTCCCCCAGCGTCTGAGGTGGAGACTAAACAGCCGAGTTATTTATTGTGATGTTTTCGTGGCCGCCTGGTTTAAATAACAGTTTGGTCTCTCTGCAATCCTCCCTCTCATCTCTCTGCCTTTATTCTCTCTTTTTTGCTGCTCGCTCTGTCGCTCTTTTTCTTGCTCTCTCCCTCTTCCCCCCTCCACACACACACACCCCTCCTCCCATCATGCTCTGGATAATGGTACATTGTTAACGGGCTGTCTATTGTTTGGGTTGTGTTCTTGGCTAAGTGGAGGGTGAATATTTTTTAGATGACAAACATGTAAGCTCGCTGCCAGCCATTCTGATCTGCTGGGCTGGAGCTAGTTATACACAGAGCCGTCTGAAGTCCGCGTACCCTCAATCAGTGGAGATTTACAGTGTACGATGGTGTCACAGCAAGACTTGTGTGCACATGTGTGTGTGTGTGGGTACGCCTTGTGCATTACTGTGACACCAGTAAGCCTGTAAGTCTGAAATACAGACTTGGCCTCACTGATTGGCATTTAAAAGTTGTTGTGCCAAACTGACAGTGTTGTTTAGATTCTCGGTTTCTCGGCAGATGAATATAACTCTCAGCGCTTTCATCGCTCTCATCTCCGGGGACAGAGAGCAGCTTTTAACTTAGTGTAACTCATTTTACCCACCTAAGGACGACATAGCTCCATAATATAAATATAATAAGTAGATTACCAGCTATTCCGTTTTTCAGGGCTGAATTCACACAAGATCCGGCAGTGCGGCGATTCGCTGCAGGGTCGCGCGGCAGTGTGGGAGTGTCACTAATGGCCTATTGACTGCACGACAACTAACGTCTTTTTTTCAATCATGGCTGGGTTTTAGAGCTCTGAATTGCCGGTTATGTGACTGGACACCGCAGAGGGACGTTGGGCTGCGTTTCTCTAAAAGTTGATTCTGTTAAACTTTTCCGCCACAGGCCGCCGCGTTTGTTTTCTGGCCCCCACCGCCGCAGCCCAAACACACTACCTATATTCAAAAGGAATGGGAGGTCTGGCGTTTTCGCCGTACGGCTGGATCTGGTGTGAATGAAAGTCATTTTTGTGACTATAAATTGGAGGGTTTTTTTGCATTTAAAATTGGCTTATTTGACTTAATTTGACTTAATGATAGACAATAGGCCTTGTGTTTGCTTGTTAACTAATCATAATTGAAATCATAGCCCCCGTTTCATATCAACACTGATATGAACTTAGACTTATACTAACTTAGATTTGGCCTTTTGTTTACATTAGGATCATGGATCAGGCCTTTATGTCGTCTTTTGTATGGTGCTAATGTAATACTGACCATCAATTATTAAGCTAGAGTAAAGAAATAGAACTGGGAATAAATTTCAAACTTACCGTGTGGGAATTAGAACCAAATCATTTGGTTTAGGCTTGAAAATTTGTGTTATGAAACTAGTTTCGGATGATCCTATAAAAGACGTAATGGTTTACTTGTAATCTAAATGTATAATGGGATACCTACAAAGTGCAAGTGCAAATATTATGTATTATTTACTACATCACGTCTTATTTTTCACTACCATGCACTAACTGCTCTTACCATTTACACACACACATATATGTATATATATATATATATATATATATATATATATATATATATATACACACACAGACACACACACACTGACCTACCTTAAACCTCCAGAAACACATCTTCGGTCTCTCTCTAGGCTTTTTAGACCTAGATCTATCATAGCTGAGTGATGCACGTGTGAGTGTGTATATATACACACACACACTCTCACACACACACAGCATTTATGGCAGCAGCTCCATTGTGGATGTGATGGAGGGTGTGAAGCTGCATTTTAATGGATGATTATGTTTTATGTTTTCTCTACAATGACCTGCACTGGCAGACCAATATTGTTCCCCTCCCATCCCACCCCACCCTTCACACACACACACCCATACATACATTTCCACTACTATGGCTACCCCCCTCCGTAATATCCATCCACCATATGCCCCTCTCTCACACACACACACACACACACACACACACACACATGCACACGCACACAATGCTCCTCCCCTCTCACCCTGGCTGTGTCGGGGTGACATCAGGTGCTCTCCTCTCTCTTTGGGGCAGAGAGGAGCGTGACTTAACATCCAGCCTTTATAGTAAAGGACATTCTCCTCTCTATTACCTACTGATGGAAAGGTCAACCAGCATGAATAGAAAGGTTGGACCCACTCATAATGTAAAACGCATGCTCTTCTCCTCCCCTCCTCCCCTCCTCTCCTCCTCTCCTCCTCTCCTCTTCTCCTCTCCTCTCCTCTCCTCTCTACATGCCCTGTCAGCACTCTCGACACCTTGCCTTCCTTAATCTGACACACCGAATAAGCGCGAGACGGAGAGACTGACAGGACTCTGTCAAAATCACATCCTGTCAGTGTGTAGGGGGAGATGGAGGAAGAGAGAGAGATACCAGTCCTCTATCAGTGCTGAGTGGCAGAGCGGGACAAAGAAGAAATTATTTTGAATTCTGAGGACCATTAGCATGACTATAGATGCATTAAAATGCTAGATAGTGGGAGCAGAGAGGGGGAGGCGAGCGAGGAGAGCGCATGGAAGAGGGGAAGTGGATGTATGAGTGTATCATAGTAACTTCACTCCATTCTTGGATGCTTACTCAGTCAATTCCACGTTCATGGCAGTTAGAGCACATGGCGATGTGGAAGGGGAATAATTTTAAGAGGAATTTAATCAAATTGTTTTGATCGCTCAAAAGTGGGCATGACCTAGAAAGTATGGTGCGACCATAGAAATAGCATTGGAGTAGAACGGACATTGAACCGTTTTCCGTGGTCGTTTGACTAGTACAAAGGAAAAACAACGATCCTTGTTACTTGTTATGTTGACAATAGAACAATCGTCAGTGGGGCCGTAAAGTGTGGTTGCAGCTTGCCAGGAAGAAAACGGACACAGCTCCGGGATGGATGGATGGCTAGTTAGCTAGGTAGCTTGTCCTTCTCCGGTGCGGCGGGGAGTGAGGCTGAGGGACTGTTATGGTACGTGTCCACAGCCTCCGTCCTTTCCACGCTTCCCATTCACTGTCTATGTAAGCAGCCGTGCAATGTATTCTGGTGGCGTGGTGGCGCAATTCGAGAGACGGTGCGTCACATTGGTTGCTTCTCATTTGCATAAAGTTGAGGTCTAGGCTACTTGATGTAAATCATGGGCGTCCGACTGGAAACTCTCGAGAAACTTTTAAACTAAGCGTCGTCGATCCAAAATAAAGACAGATTCAGCAACTGCATGGCTTATTTCTCGCATAAAATGTTTTCAGAAACACACTTCGGTGAACTATTTTCGTGATAAAAGAGAAGAAAGTTTCCAAACGAGCCGCCATGTTGGTTCCGGTTTGAAAGCTGGGAGCAGCAGCCCACGAGGGAAAACATTCGTCCAATCAGGTGCCTTGTGTCTAGAGGAAGCCCATCAAGAATCCAATTCTGGGAAGTGAGGCGATCCCTCGCGATAAAACACGCCCCTGTGGACACGTACCATTAGTCCCAGCGCTGCCGCTGGCTACCAGCCCACTGTTGGGCTCATTTTCTCTTACAAGTTTTTTTTGTACTTGGTAGGACTTTGTACAAACCTTAACTTCCTTCCTCCGCTGCACATATCCGTTTTCTACCATGATCTTTTATTATTTGTGCAAACAAATGAACTAAACTAGCAAATTGAACTAAACAACAGGCAGAGGAGAAGAAAGAATACTTCTTCTCCTCTTCACTTCAAAATGTCTTTCTTTTACTTTCGTCTCAAATAGTCCAGGCATCACAATTTCCCAAATACAGTGCTAATAAAATAACCACCAGGCTATCCCCCGCTCTCTCTCTCTCTTTCCATCTCTCTTTCAGCACTAATTCAGTCAATGTTGCCTGAGAGGAAGTGTGATGCTTCAGATACCTCCATTACATCACCAATGGAGATTACACTGTACAAATATCGTTTTTAGCTGCTATAACTTCATGACTTAACCAGCTAGTCGCTACTTTTATCCGTCTGCTCTTTTGGTGCTGAGGAATAGCTTAGAGTGGGTTTATCAGACCTTTTTTTTTGTTGAAAACAGGTTCCTGCTGAGCTGGAAAAGGTGTTGATGAGGGCACTGACTGAACAGTAAATGTGCAGGTTGTAAAACCAGAACAGTGAGCTACAAAAGACTAAAAGGTTTTGTACAATTACAGAGTTAGGTGATAATTCTCTCTGGGTTCAAATGAACATCCACATGAACAGCTGGTCCTTCAGAGTTCACACACACACACACACACACATCTGGCTGTGCTTGTAGTAAGAGGCAGCACCTCTACTGTACCTTTGTCTCTACTGTGTGTGTGTGTGTGTGTGTGTGTGTGTGTGTGTGTGTGTGTGTGTGTGTGTGTGTGTGTGTGTGTGTGTGTGTGTGTGTGTGTGTCCCAGTGTCTTTCTGGACCGATTCTTTCTCCCTACATGTGCTATTAGACCCTACCATTGTCTGTGTCTTAGCTGTGAGCTTTAATCTAATAAAGTGTGTGTGTTTGTGCACGTGTGTGTCTCTGTGTGTGTCTCTGTGTGTGTGTGCGCAAATCAATAGTGATATATAATTCACTGCATCCCGGCCCCACCACTCTTTATACCCACACATACTGCCTATTTAATATTGCATGAGGACACACACACACACACACACATACAGATGTGGGGGCAGGGGGAAGGAATATATGTGTGATGTGTGTGCGTGTGTGTGTGCGCGCCCCCCCTTAGGATCGTAAAAGAGGGTCTTTTACGCCCCTCTAACCTCCTCTGCCTACGTGATCTGAGTGCAGTTTTACCTCTTTAAACTTCCCTCTTTCTTACACTTCCATCAGCTTTTCCATCTTTCTCGGTCTTTTCTCATTTTCCTTCTTTCTTTTTCTAATCTTTGTTTTTCTCTTTCTCTTCTGTATCTATATCCGTCTCCCTCCCTTTCTCCGTATTGTTTTGAACCCTTACCCATGGGGTCTCCACATTCACTCCTTTTTCTATGTGAATAAATAAGAATTCATCTCCACATTTAAATAGCTTCAGGGTTTCCGGGACACACACACACACACACGCACGCACACGCACACACACACACACACACACACACTTACACACTTCTCAGTCATGTTTATAAATCATTAGAGTTTGGGGTCACCGGGGGTCACGTCTCTCTCTCTGGCCACCGTGCTCCATCCTGATTGGTTGTTGACACTGCGGGCCACTCAGCATGCCTGTTAGCTTAGCTGTGCTTTTACCCTCACCTTGCCTCCAGTGTGTGTTTGTGTATGCTGAATTATTTAACAGTTACTGCCTCTGTTTATGTATTTCCATATGTGTATGTGCATACATGTGAGTGTGTGTGCAGGAAACGCTCAAAGACTCAAATGCCCCCCCGTCCTCCTCATCCTATTTGTTAGCTTAGAGTTTCATCAGATTGAATTGTACTTTATTCACACACAAATACGTGCACAAACACACACTTTATCCTCGTCTTTCGGGCATTCATATTTCATATCCTTATGACTCTGTATGAGTTGCTTCAGTGTGTTTTATTGCAACATGAAAGAGCCGCTCCATAAACATGTTAATGGCTTTGATCACATAATGAGCTGAACAAATAGGAAACAACAGGGAGATTAAACAGAGAAGGATTAAAAAAACGGTATGCACACTGCCTGTACAATCTTGGTTTGTCTGAGTGGGAGCTAATTAGTGGTTTACGCTCTGCAATTCTTTTACACCGAGAGACTTGGCATAACAGGAAGTTGCATTGGCAATAGTCAGGGAGTCAGACGCGTGCACACTCTTTAACACACACTGTACGCACACTCACACATGTGATATTTGCCATCATGATAACATCCACCCATGACAGAGAACAAAGGGGGGAAACTGTTAATTGAACGAAGGCTCTAATTAAATTGGGTCATGTGTTTTTAAATTATTAATTGTTTTTCTTTGTTTAATTGGTTGAGAAAGAAAGAGAGAAAACACTTAAACAAATCTTTTCAACAACCAGTGTTTTTTTTCACAGTAAACATTTTGACATTTCACAGTAAATCACAGCTGTAAATAATAAAATGAAAGATGGCTGAATTCCATTTAGCTTATTCAGATTCAGGGTCCTGGTATTGTTCGTGCTGGCTCACTGTCACGGCTTACTGCGATACTTCAATAGAACAGAGCCGTTATAATGTTATTAGTAACACTTGTGCTTTTTCTTTATGACAAGTCATAATGTGTGTTGAAGATTATTGACCAAAACCGTCTCGATTCTCGTGTAGTGCGTACCCGGCATAAGCAGAGTAACATTTAAAATTAGAATAAATATGACTTGTAGTTGATGATGTAGCACTTTTTAATGCTGCCGTTCTTGCAAAAAAACTTGTCTGTTACTTTTGATGTAAAGACAAATTAACACAAAGCGAGGAGAGGAGAGATAAGTGGAGGAGTGCAGATTTGTTTCTATTTTCATCATCTCCCCGTCGTCTGTACTCCTCCTGAGTGGAGCTCCTTGTTTAGGAGTTCTGGCTTGTTTTGTAGTCAGAGCGTCTCTTTTTTTTCTTCTTCTTGTTTCTTTTTTGGTGTTTTTGTCGTGCGTCTTCCTTGTACTTCTTCTTCTGTGTTCTTGATCTGTGAGGTGTTGTGAGTTGTTTTGTCTGGTTAATTACCTACACCCCGGTTGGGAGGTGAGTGCTTGACAGTTGTCAGCGCTGTGTGTGTGTGTGCGTGTGTGTTTGTGTGTGTGTGCGAGTGAGAAAGAAGGAGGTGTAAGTCTGATTGTATTGCAAGACCTCACTTATGTGACAGTATGTAGACATGATGGCTTTGCTGTCGTTCAGGTACTAGTCAACCATGCTGCCACTCTCTCTCTCTCTCTCTCTCTCTCTCTCTCACACACACACACACACACACACACACACACACACACACACACACACACACACACAGTGAGGAGTCTCCCATTGTACGCCGTCTCTTGCTGTCACTTTCTGTGGAGGTGGTATTTCTTTGATCACAGCAGCGACACTGATTAAAAGGAATGATGCCTGTCGTGAAGGCAGCTGTATTCATAAGACTAAAGGGGGACAAGGTAGCATCTTTCTCTCACACACACACACACACACACATCATTTTCTTTATTTATCTCTTTCTTTTCCTCCTAGCTCTCACTCTCCCTGTTTTTAAATACTCGTCTTATTGTCAAAGTTAATTTCTCTGTTGTTGGTGATGCAGCCCGCTGATTCAGTTTTTTTCAGCGTTATGTACGTGAACATGTCGTGTGAGTGTGTGTGTTCCTGCATGCTAAGCGGTGTGCCAGATCAGGTAGTTTTGAACAGGACAGCAGAACCTGTCTTCTTCCTCCCCTTCATCTCTCTTTAACAAGTTCATTTATTCATGAGTGTGAACACACACACACACACACACACACACACACACACACACACAAACACACTTTGGTTGGGTGGCAGGACGATAGACTGTTGGCAGATGAAAGAGAGAGTTCCTGAGCTGTTGTTAAATAGTCTGTCAGCATGACACAAACACACACACACACACACACTACTACATACATTTGAATTGAAAGTTACTGGGGGAAAAAAAACAACGAGCCATTTTGTTTTCAGATTTATAGATTTTAATTATTAAAAAAATGTAAAAGGGAGAAAATAATAAGCATTAATTATTCATAAACGGCATGTTAATTGGCTCTTGAATATTCAAAACAAAACAATCCCATGAATATTCAGACGTATAAAGAGAGGATTAGAGAGCGCAAATGAAGAAAAAGCTGCTCTTCTAATGAGAGGAAAGGAGAGAAAAGGAGAAAGTTAATAGGTGGTTGAGAGGGAAGGACTGTGACAGAAGAACAGCATAGAGGAGGAGGAGAAAATGAATAAGGAGGGGAGGAGGTGCGGCGGAGGAGGAGAGAAAATGAGATGAGGAAGAAAGCGACGGTGAGGAGAGAAAAGCAAAACAGCGAGAGAGTCAGGGGGGTCTTTTGTGTTTTCACCATGATGGATGACAGTGTTGACTAAACGAGCTAAATTAGAAGCTTTTTCCTGCAACTCTGTTGAAATATTATTAACACGCAGCAACTTTAGTGAAACATATGATTCAGCTGCACATAATGACCTTGGCTATTGATTTGGGAATAGAGGCAGCGGCGGTGTTTTTGTACTGGGTGGGGGGGTGTATCACATGGTCTGTTGCAATGCAGGTTATATTGTGTCATTAAAACATTAACTCCTGAAATGCCTTAATATACACCCTCTCCCACATGCACACACACAAATGTAATAGCTTTAATTAGGCGGGCATGTGTCCGGTCTTGTAATTAGCTAATAACAGCAACATGGATGTGGTTAATTAGTGGTAGGAGGTGCTTGTGAATTAGAAAAGCCAATGACACCATTACTGGAGAAAACAACACTGCTAGCTGAAAATACATACCAATTCATGTTTTTTAAAATCGGAAAGTGTATCAGCAGTGTTGCATAATGTTCAAAGTTATTAATTGGACAATTTATCATGAGTAATATTGTGTTACGTCCTCTATCTAATCATCTCTTTCTCCTCTTTTTTTCTATGCCTCCTCCTGTTCATTCTGACGCCGCTGTGATGTCCACAAAGGTAAGAGAAGTGTGTTGTTTGTTTTACACTTTGTGCCTTTTAAAGGAGCATTACATCATTTCAGCCTAATCTCTCATTACACATGAAAAGGAAGAGATTATCTGAAGAGCTTGTCATCTTTCTTCTCTTCTCTTCCTCCTCCTCTGTCCTCCTCCTCATCCTCCACTTAATTGGTGCCCCATCAACCCGTTAATCAAATTACTTCTGAACCAAAATTGACAGTTTTCATTAATTATAAAGGATTATTCTAATTGCAATTCAAATTTATTCATTTGCAACAGACGGCGCTCAGTAATATTTCAGTGAATTAGCATATTAAATGGAGTGGTTCGTACATTAGTTATGTTAATGTATGCATATTTCCTTATTTGGACCGGGTGAGCCATATGCGTGCCACGCGGGCAGTTTGTGTGTGTTTGTGTGTGTGTTTGTGTGTGTATGCACAGGTGAGGAACCTGGACAGCGTTTAATTTGTTTGACAAACGTAACTCCCTCACCTCCTCTTTTTTCTCTTTTTCCTCCGTCTGTCTCTTCCTTCCCTTCCACTGCTTCCCTCTTCCCGTTTAGATCACAAATTAACCTTTAGGTTGCTGTCCTCCAACAGTTAACCTTTAAAGTCCAGGAAAATTAAAATCAGAGATTTGTTTCTGAACACATTATGCATGTTAGATAATAAGTGCTGAAACCGTGTGAAAAGACTGTGAATTACATAGTGCTGAATTGTTGAGTTAGACTGTTAAGCTATTTTTATCCATTTTGTGTTCAGGATTTTTTTTTGGCGGGCCGGAAACGGCCTGAAATCATGGCTCGATGACGCACTGGAGCCATCCTTAGCATAACCCCTCCACTAACACTATATAAGCTAGGGCTGTCAATCGATTAAGATATTTAATCGCGGTTAATTGCATGATTGTCCACAGTTAATCACGATTAATCGCAAATTAATTGCAATTTTTTTTATCTTTGTCAAGAGATTAGTCGAGTATTTAATACTCTTATCAACATGGGAGTGGGCAAATAAAGTTTTTGACCCGGCCGCCATCTTGGGTTCAGTTGAGGAAATACCAAGCACCGCCCACCAGCCGCAGCAAACTTTCTCATTTTAAAGCTAAACAGTACACTACAAGATGTTTCTGAAAACATTTGAGGAGAGATATAGGCATTACAGTAACAGAATATTGATGCATAGTTTGACCCTTTAAACGGAGTTAGCAAGTGATTGACAGCTGCCTCCGTTGAATGAACAGCCAATAGGAAAACTCTCTCTCTGAAATGACCTGTGATTGGCCAAGGTCACGGTCTACAATGTCATTTTTCATTGCCTGCCAATACAACCTATATGACCTTCTGCCACCTCTAAGGTTTGGTTTAGGCAACTACAACTACTTAGCTAAAGATAGGAGAAGATTGTGGTTAAAAAGGAACCAACGTTGATTGCTGGTAAGGGACAGGGTGTGAACAGCGGTCGCTTAGTCAAACCAATCGAACCCTAAAAGGTTTTGTGGCGCTATGACAACTTCATAATACTTTGGCCTTTGCTTCTGACAGACAGCAGTTATCACATGCATGACCACAAGAGGTAATTGTCAGAAAAACATGAACACAGAGGTTGTTTGAAATGTTTGAAGAAATGCACCAAATGGTGTTGAAGGAGTGGAAACAGGATGGAGAAAAAGAGAGAGCTTTCTCAATCAGCATCGTTACAACTGAGAAATTCCCTTTGCAGTGTGTGTGTGTGTGTGTGTGTTCCTTTGTCATTGGTCTTACAAATAATTCATGTTGGGTGGGGGGAAAAGAAAAGGAAGAGAGGAGAGGAAGGGAGTGATGAAGGAAGTGATATTGACAGGAACCTCTTCCTCTTCTCTCCTCCTGTCTCCTCCTCTCTCCATCAGTCACTCACTCAAACACACACACACACACACACACACACACACACACTGACACACACACAGAAAGCCCTACTAGTTTGGTAGATCTGCCTGCTGCACTGCAGGTCACTGCTACTGTTGTCTTATTACCTCACCAAGACTGTGTGAGTGTGTCTGTGTTTGTGAGGATAATTGGAGTAAAGTGTGTGTGTGTGTGTGTGTGTGTGTGTGTGTGTGTGTGTGTGTGTGTGTGTGTTCAGTTGTGTTCAGATAAACTGTGTTTGTGTGTATGTGTGTGTGTGTGTGTGTGTGTGTGTGTGTGTGTGTGTTCAGTAGTGTTCAGATAAACTGTGTGTGTGTGTGTGTGTGTGTATGTGTGTATGTGTGTATGTGTGTGTGTGAGAGCAACAGAGAGAAGTAAAAAGGGTAGCGAGCCTGAGCTTTAGATCGATTTGAGGTAAGCTGTGTGTGTTTGTGTGTGTGCGTGCATACATGTGTGGCCTAGAGCTAGCGATCCTTTAGCTGCTCACCCTTCACTCACCCCCCCCCCCCCACCCCACCCCACCCCTTTGCCTCCCCCCCTCTGTCCCTCCTTCTACCTCTTCTCTCCTTTTTTCTTCGCCCCCCCACCCCCCAAATCAATCTCTCTCATCTATAATTCAACAGTTTGCCTTCAGCCTTTAAAATATACACCACAGTAACCTCCTCCTTCCCTCCAAGTCTGTCTGGCCCCTCATCTTCACCCTCATCTCCTCACTGTTCTCCCCCCGTTTCTCTCCCTGCGATGAAACAGTATTTGTCTTGGAGGTAATCATGTTGTAATTTAATGTTATCATGGCCCCAAACTGTAGAGTCACAGTGGTTAATATCTTATTAAGGGTCATTACGTCCGCTGTGTCTCCTGTAGGGCTGCAACTAACCATTATTTTCAGTGTCGAGTAAACTGTTGATTATTTTCTTGATTGATCGATTAGTTGTTTAGTCTATAAATGTCAAAAAAATGGTGAAAAATGTTGATCAGTGTTTCCAAAAGCCCAAGATGACGTCCAGAAATGTCTTGTTTTGTCCACAACTCAAAGATATTCCGTTTACTGTCATAGAGGAGTAAAGAAACCAGAAAATGTTCACATTCAAGATGCTGGAATCAGAGAAAATTACTCAAACTGATTAATTTAGCTTGCTAAATTCTTAGCCTCTGTGGCTTCTAGACGCCGACAGTAACGTTAATATTGCCGTTGCTTAGCAGCGGTGTTCTCACGACTTAACCACTTGAACGCCAAGCATATCGTATACAAGATTTCCCATGTTGTAAACACAAGCCCACGAGTTTCATTTGAAGGCACCAATGGCTGCCATTGTTTTCTTATGGGGAGAGCGGTGCCGCCCGACTAGGCAGACCTCGGCTGCCACTGACCTTTCAAAGTTCAGCTGCAACTGTTGTTGTTGCGTAGAAACAGTGTATAGCGTTCCTTTCGCTCTTTTTGGGGGACATATTTTACCTGCTGCCTCTGCAAGACTCTGCACCCTACCTCGCGGTGAGGGAAGAGTAAATGTCTTATCATGTGGAGGCAGCTTTAGTGTGGAAAAAACGGAAAATGGCTGAATGTTATCAATGTTATCAATAGCACCTTTAATACACAAATGAATGATCACGTGAACTCGTCAAAACACAACTTAGTCTGTAAATGTATTGACGATCCTTCACCGTATACAGTTGCAGCTTGTGGTCCATAGATATTAATGACTGTGTGTCACTCTGAGTGAGGGACGCGGTGCTGCCGTGTCACAAACTGATGACATCAGTGTCACCGTTACATGTAACAATGATGTAATGACACTTGTACAGGTCCATACCAGTGCTGAACAAGTAGACTGTGCAGGTTATTAATACTCACTTTATCTCAGCCCTGGCAGACAGTACAAGCCCCCTCATAGACATCACACAGGCCGGCTATCACCACCCTGGCCTGCTCTGTCATTTAAATATGCAGAGATGACAACAATGACAGCATTAATAGTAATGATAGCAATATGAAGCTAAGCCCTCATCATCATCATCATTAGCATATCTCCTGGGAGATGAGCCGTGATTGACAGCTAGCTGGGTGTTTTTTGGGCTGCAGCTCAGCTATCAATTACCTCTGTGCATATCAACCATCATTATGTAAAATAACTCCGCTTCGCTCGGCTCTGCTCAATTCTCTTAAGTCTTGTTCCCTCGCATAACTCACTTTCCCTCTCCCGTGCATTTCCTCCCTCCCTCCCTCCTTCCCTCCCTCGCTGCCTTTTTTCTTTCTTTTGCACTCCATTTCGCTCCCGACCACTCGCCCCCCTTTACTCACACTTTCTCCTCCTATGTGTCTAGGTTTCTTATTCTTTCCGCTCCTCTTCTCACGCTCCTGTTACTTTTTAGCTCATCCATAGCTCCGAGTGTGTGCTGTGTGCATGTGGACGACTTCCCAGGTCCTTTTTTTTTTTTTTTTTTTTGCAATTGACAGCACGTTTTCAGCCGCTGAAGTTACTTTATACAGTAAAAGTTCTTGTGATTCTCAAGTATCTACCCAGTCACCAGGAAAAAATGTTGGCATTGAACGTTTCTGCAAACCAGGGATACGTTGAATGGCGATGTTTTTGCATTCGGTCAGAGCAAGTGACGTATTTTAAAGAGCGAAAAGGCACACACCTTGAGATGGATGGGTCCAACAAACACAAGGCTTTCATCCAGGAGACCGCTGTTTGTGTCCCGTGTCAGTCAGGCATTAGTTATTACATTTTTCCCAGCAACCCAAGTAGTGTTTACCACTGTGGATTTAATATGTGAGGGTGCAGGTCGTATCCACACGGACCCTTCTCCGTTTTCTACTTTCTCGTTTCTGCTCGCAGCGGGTGGCTGCTGTTTGTTTTGGTTGACTGAAACGGAGCAGCTATGACGTCACGTTACTCAGACTACAACAATAGAAATGGTAACTTCCTTCTACCTCCGCATAAACTCAAATGAAGCAAATATGTTGATTTCAAAAGCGTATTTTTTTTTTTTTTTTAAATCGCGAAACCACGTGAATCGTTTTTTTTCCCACCCCTAGTGACGTTCAGTGTCATTTATACATTTGTACAAGCGTAGTAATTTTAAGCTCAACCATGTATTTCTTTCCTGAACCTAACTCTAGTGGTATTGTTGCGTTGTTATGTTGTTACATTATTATTTGAACACAAACCATGATCTTTTTTCTAACCTTAACCAAGTAGTTTTGTTGCCAAAACCTAACCAATCATTAGCATTGCATTTTTGCAAGCGTGATACAAGGCTGATATGAAACGTATTTTTGGTTCAGAAACGTTGACATTCAACATGTCGGTGGTTTGCAGAAACGTCCAATGCCATCTTTTTTTTCTGGCAGCTGGGTTTCAAGCATAGAAAGAAAACAGATACACAGCGCTGAGCATGGTCAGTGCAGTCTGGAAACACACATCAGTCCTCTTTCATTCATCTCAGTTTGTTACATAACATTCATTGTGAGGCTTTAAAGTCCTTGGATCATATTATAACGGCTGAGAGGTTGACAAATGACATGTTTGTAGAGCTGAAGTGGTTGGTCGAATGACATTATTGGCAAAATAAGTCAAGCAAAAATGCCAAACATTTGTTGTTTCCTGCCTCTGAAATGTGAGGATTTCCTGCTTTTCTCTGTTTTATATCTTTGAAAATCGAGTATCTTGTTGTTTTGGACTGTTGTTTAGACCAAACAAGGAATTTGAAGATGTTACCTTCAGCTCGGGAAAAATGTGTTTACTCTTTTCTGACTTTTAATTAACCAAACAATTCATTAATTAATCAGGAAAATAATCAGCAGATAAATCGTTAATGAAAATAATCATTAGTTACAGCTGAAAGTTGCTTGAAAGAAAATTAATGAAACCTTACATCATACAATGGAGCAGTTATACAGATGATCAGATTTCAGTTTAGCTGTGTCAGTATAGTTTCCATGTTATGCAAGACTTGGTGAAACTCACATATTATCGAACCAAGACTAAAGTGGATTTCCAGTTATCCTTCCAAGTAAAATGAATGCATCTTCCTTCTCAAATTTCTTCTTCATCTCCTTGCTTCTTTCTGTCATTCCAATCTCCCTGATCCTTTTAAAAACACCTTATCAGCTTGTAAATTGGTTTTGATTGACTAATTGACTCTTAATTTGGTTACAAACCACAACAAACCCCTCTGACTTCTGATTCTAGGGACTGTCCCTGCACTGTGGTACAAGCCCTGTATCAGCCAGCATTATCTCTGCTGAAGTGCCCTAGAACAAGACACTACAAAGGCAAAGGAAACAAAAACAAGCATTTCCTCCACAGGAAGCAATGCATTATCACATTATTATTGTGATAACAGCCGAATAGAGGGCGTAATAGTATTTCATATCCTTGTTTTCCCTACTACTCAGATAGCAGGCATGGGGCCCAGCAATGCTATCTGATGTCATCACATTAAACAATAACAAGCACTCAGTGTAAACAGGAAACAGGAAGTTGATCTCTCAACAGACAGTGAGGGAAACTCTCAAATACTAGCTAGATTAGCTATTTGAACTGACAGATTAGGAGAAAAAGCATGTTTAACTGAAAGGGTGGTCAGTTATACTATTGTAATAGTTACAGTATACTAGGGCTGCTCGATTATGGCAAAAATAATTGTGGTCAATATTGAGATCACGATATTTAGCATGATTACTCATTGACATGCATTTAGAAAGAACATTTTGTAGCTTACATTTTAAAGTAAAATGCATCAATCTGGTGCACTTTGAGAGCAAAATTAAACTTTGTGCTGTAGTAAACAATGTAATCATAAACACATTGGTTGTATGGATATTATTTGAGATGAAACGGCAAAAAAAATTCTCCGCAAAGCACGGTAAACGAGACGGGGTCCATGTTTCAGGACGGGTCGGGTGGGTTTGCCGACGTCGCCACACTGAGGACAGCCTTAAGTATTAGCGCTGGGCAATATATGGATATTATATTGATATTGTGATACGAGACCAGATATTTTTTTAGATTTCTGATATCGTAATATGGCATAATTGTTGTCTTTTCCTGGTTTTAAAGGCTGCATTACAGTAAAATGATGTAATCTTCTGAACTTTTACCCACTAAGTCATTATATCCAGATTACTGATGATTATTTATCAAAAATCTCATTATGTAAATATTTTGTGTAAGCACCAATAGTCAACCCTACAATATCGTCGCGATATCGAGGTACAGTATGTGGTCATAAATATTGTGATATTTGATTTTCTCCATTTCGCCCAGCCCTATTAAGTATGACCACATGCCGTAGCTCCTATCCACACTGACTTACAGTATTTGAAATGATATTCAAGTATGTTTTTGAATCCCACGTTGTTTTTGTTCTTCCCCTTTTGTGCAGACTGGTGTTGTTTTGTGAAGCGTGCAACCAGTAACTGATCAGTTACTGGCAGTTACGATGGGTACACACGCATTAGCAAGTTGTTTCGCACACATGCACATGGAGGAAGATAGTGAAAATCATCCTTCTGTCAGAAAGCTCTGCCAAGAAACTTGGCAGGCAGGTGAAATAAGACATCTAAAGGGAAGCAGGGAGACAGAGAAGAGACAGAGGAGGCAGGAGCAGCAAAAGCACTGATCTGTTGTTCAGTTTGTCTGCACTAACTGACTGCAATTTCTCCACCTGTCAGCAACAACTCACCAGAACACTCTGTGTGTGTGTGTGTGTGTGTGTGTGTGTGTGTGTGTGTGTGTGTGTGTGTGTGTGTGTGTGTGTGTGTGTGTGTGTGTGTGTGTGTGTGTGTGTGTGTGTGTGTGTGTGTGTGTTTGGAGAGATTTTTTTTGTTTTTTCTCTTCCAAGGCGGCATTGTTATTCTTGGCTCAGTAGAATAGTGAGTCTTTAGGGAATAAAACGGACATAGACATTCAGTCTTAGACACTCGCACTCTTTTTCACACACACACGCACACACAGAACGCTGGAATTCCCCCGGATGTCACCTTTGCCCTGTTGTCATTGTAACTGTTTAAATGACAGGAGGGTGGTCAAAACAAGCTCCCACAATCCTCTTCCTCATTCTCTTCTTCAGTTGTTCCACTCTCTGTATCCCCCTCCTCTTCTTCACTATTCTTCTCTACATCCCCAACGCCCTCTCCATCCCCTCGCTCTGTCACTTCCTGTCTCTCTCTCTCTTCAGGTCTGTGTTAGCCCTATATATTAAATATTAATGTCAGTTGTGCTCTGAGCCATAATTGCCATCTCAGCCTCTGAATAATGGATGTAACTGTGCTGTTCACCACTACGCCATGGCTAACAGGCTAAAAAAACAGCATCCAACCAGGGGTTTTCTACATTACTGTGGGTTACAGGCTAAATAAGACTAGCATCCTAGACTGGTTGATTACATTATAACAGTCACTTAAAAACACAATGGTTGACCACATCACCATTTATTATAAGCTGAAAAAAAAACAGCCTTACACTGTGGTAAACTTCTATACTGTGATTAAAATTGACTAAGTGGTCAGGTTTCACAGCTTCACTCTAGCTGGAAGCAAAAGACAGACAAACAAAGTTCAAGTAGCAGGTTGAGGCTAAAGAACCAGGTATTTTTCTCAAGGGTTAAACCAGAGATAGTAGGAGAATGAATACTGGACTAACATTCATCAGATGGCCAGAAACACGACACCCAAAATCATTGCTTATGTTGCTTTGTGTCTGCTGGATTTGTAAGTATAGGCAATGTTTGCTAACAAGTTAGCCAACTTTAAAGGGTGATAATACAGTGTGCCATGCCGCAAAGGGTACAGCCAACATCCAACTACCACGTACGTTCTGCGCCTGCATGAAATAACTCTCCATGCCAGCAGATGGCGGTAGTCTGTGTTCGTCATTCAATAAGAGAAACTACATGAAACAAGGCAGCGTCTGCAGGCCATTTTCACACCACTCTCACTCACCACTTAGCTTCGTTCCAGATGGCCATGTCGTCGTGAAAATATCCGTGTATTGGAATGATCAGATGAGATGCAGATGAAAAATGTGTTTGCCCCCTTGACTTCACTCATTTGCTAGCTTTTCCTCATTTTCGCTTCTCTTCTCGTGCACTGATTCATTTAAATCGAACAGCCAATCAGAGTGATTTAACTCTCCGACGAGCTCCGCCGCTGATACAACATGCTGAATCGGACAAAACGTCGCCAACACAAGCAGACTAGAGCCAACAGTGCGGGACAAACTGCGAAAACTAGGCCGACAGACGCTCACCGACGGCCCGAAATTGGCGGCCGACTATGTCATGGCCTTAATCATGCCTTAGTTTAACCGTGGTTTCCCTTTCCAATAACTACAACCTTTCCCTAAACATAACCATACTGAAGTTGCCATGCAGATATGCGCAGATATTGCAGAAAGTGAGAATTTGACATGTTTGAATTGAACATTATCCAAGGTTTTGCAAAAAAAATCACCCGATATTGACAATCTTGTCTTGCGATAGACTCGGCAGTCAACATGTAAGCTGACAAGCGTTGGGGCGTCTGGTGGTCTGGTGGTCAATTCCTGATAGGGACCCTTGTTGCATGTCATACCCTTTTCTCTCTCTCTTACCATGTTTGTATCTACACTGTCACTATCTAAAAAAAGGCAAAATGCCAAGAATAATAATCTTGACAAGGGTGTAAAAAGATCTTGTACCTCTGTCTTCCTTCTTTCTCCCTACATTGTTTCTTTACATCTTTATTTTTTACCCTCTGCTTACCACCATTCTTACACCTCCCTGTCCAGATGGCGTGAATGTGTGTGATTGTGTGTGTGTGTGTGTGTGTATGTGCGTGTGCGTGTGTGTGTCTCTTTGTGTGTGGGGTCAGCTCTCTGAGTGTGGTACTCACAGTGTAGCAAAGGTCAACAGCGCTGTTATCACTTGAACATGATCGGGCCTCGGAGAGAGGGAGTGAGATAGAGGAGAGTGTGGGGGGGGTGGGGGAGAGTGCTCCCCTCCCCCACAGTCATTCAGACTCTTATAATTGCCCGGTTTAATTGGAGGCCTCTTAACGACCAGCGACTGGACCAGCCAATCAATTCACACAAGGTGTCTGTGTGTGTGTGCCCGCGTGTGTGTAGCTGCAGGGCCTTTTTGTAGCGGAGTTGATTAGGCCAGATGGGGTCAAGTGAAGGGGGAAGAGGAACGCACACATACTGCATTAAAATGTAGAATATGTTCTGTTGGCAATCAATGAGAGAAAACGCTCTCACAGGAAATAGACGGAGTCGGTATATGGAAATGTAAAAAAAAAAAAAAATAACGAGCGATATCATAAGATCACCAGGGAGATAAGCCAATGATAAACGGTAATTATTTGGTCCGAGAGGGGGGAAATTGATATTGTTAAATTGATGGGTCAGAAGAGATTGTGGGGATGATTTAGGTGATGTTTTAAGACATCCTCATCTTTCTCAGTGGTGCAGCATTAGAGATGAGATCCTTTCTTATTCACCTTAGCAGAAACAGGATTACAGTGACCACAGAGCAGAGGTTGTAAAGAAGTACATTTACTCAAAGCACTGCACTTAAAGGAATACTAGTAACGACGTAGAGATGAACAGGCCGCTGTATTGTTTGTATTTTGTGTTCCAACAAGCACAAGATACAAGTTTCTGCAGACGGCAGTAACAGTTTGTGGCGGTAGTGAGCTGAAAAAGGTAGCAATGTGCCTGTAAAAGAGAAGTAGAAGAAGCCCACAAGCCAACGTGAACAGTGCAGGTTTTATGACGTACGAAACCCATCCATTTTTTTTTACGAATTTAAAGACACACATGAGAGACGGTGATTGTAAAGGGGAGACTCGTGGGTACCCATAGAACCCATTTTCATTCACATATCTTGAGGTCAGATGTCAAGGGGACCCCTTTGAAAATGGCCATGACAGTTTTACCTCGCCAAAATTTAGCCTAAGTTTGCAGCATTATTTAACCTCCTTTGCGACAAGCTATTTCGACATAGTTGGTACCAATGGTACCGATACCAAACCATACCAATTTGTTAAGTTTTTCTAGTTGCATATGATACCAGTGTGGCACTAAAAACTGAGTCAGCTGCCCACCGTGACCCAAGAAACTTTAAATAGTTATAACTTCTTTAAAATGTATAACAACATTGACAACGAAACTGTAAATTAATATGGATTAGTCCTGTCATTGCCAGTACCCAATATACTTCAGTACTTCCTGGTTAAATAAAGGTTAAATACAAACAATAAAAACTTGATGAGGGGAGTATTGGATCTGTGTTTCCGTTTTGTGGTACTTTATACTTCTATTCCATTACATTTCAGACGCAAATTACATTTTACTAAGTGTAACTTTGACGTATAACATCACCTAAACCAGCTAAATGATTCAAATACTTTAAATGTAACACTGAAAGCTGAAAGCTGTTTTTCAGATTTAGTATTTTGACATAGGGCTGGGCAATATGACCAATGTCTTCCACCATTTAGGTCATTTCATGTCTCAATAACGATATATATCACGATATAGCATGTTTTCTGGTAAATCAAACATCAAAAGTCTGTATGAAATAACCACCTGGTAAAGCCTATTTTTGTATACTCCTGTGTGAATTAAATACTTGACAAATGAAAAGTATTTTCTCATTTTCAGAACTTGAGTGCAAAACGAACGTAACAGTTTTAAGTAAATAAATAATTACAGGCCTAGCCTATATCGCGATAGAAACAATATAGAAAAATATATACGATGGACATTTTTATATTGTTTTGATGATATATATCGTCATATTGCCCAGCCCTACGTTGACATTTGTGCTTCAGTATATTTTATTGTTACTCAAGCTAGATTTTTAAATGCAAGACTTTTTCCTGGCCTGGAGTATTTATAAAAGATCTCCCCACTTCTTCCACCACTGCTGTAGTCTTTTCTTATAATTCAGGCAGATGAGCCGGGGCGTGTGTGAGCCTCCAAACCACCTCCTTTACACAGACATGTAGAGCGGTGGGTCAGCTGAGGCGGTCGTGTTAACGCTATGCTAGTGTTGTGAGAAGGACTAGACAGTGGGAGGTCAGCGGGGGTCACCGTGGCTGTCCTCCACTGTGATAGGCTGTCACCCAGGGGTGAGGGGTCAAGATAATTAGGCATGCAGAATCCCAGCGCCGGTGTTCTAACGAAGCCTGAGCTCGTTAACGCAGAGTTTTACACTCAGACCTGCCACTGGGCTTTGCTGCACCGTCACACACACACACACACACACACACACACTCACATGTGGAGTACATGTTTGCACGCACACACTCACACCAGTGCACACCTCTGCTTTGTTCTGGAGGTCCAGTACAAGGCTGTCATCTCTAGAACAGTAGAGCACCAGGCTCTGCCACGAGGGAATGGAGGTGAAACAAAAGTTGAAATTATTTAAGCGTGGAGTTTAACTGTGTTCAGATAAATACCGACGGTGGTCACAATGTGATGAAACACAATATAATAGCGCTGCAATTTCTGTGAAACTTACTTATATTTTTGTTGCGACAGAGAGATGCAGATTTTTTTTGATGATCCTTTACAGGTGGTGCATTATCTATGCGTGCTTGCTTTTCAAAATGCCTCGTACATTCAGATGTGTTTGTTTCTGTCTAATTCTACTCAACAATAGGACATTCAAGCAATCATAGAAAGTAGGGCTGTCAATTGATTAAAATATTTAATCGTGATTAATCGCATGATTGTCCATGATTAATTGTGATTAATCGCAAATTAATCGCACATTTTGTATCTGTTCACAAATATTACGTGGCGAAAAAGCGATGTCATTTTTTTTCCCGGAACAAGGGCGAATAAAGGCATCAACCAATCAAATTGTGCGGAACCGGTTGAGTTGCACCTATATTTATGAAACAACAACACGAAGGCTTTCAAACTTGACAAAGACAGCGCAGATCAGAGGCGCCCCTTCCGTTCTTACCTTTCACAATAAAAGCCCTAGATATATAATATTCGCAGGCGAGTATTTCACATTTTCGTGTAGTTTATTCGTAACTCCCCCGGTAAGTAAAGGCCTTAAAAGAGGGAGAAAAGACATGAGAGTGCCCTGTGTGTGAAGTTGTGTTGCTTTTATCAAGCTGTAACACACAGATGTAACAAACACAAACGTATGTGTGTTTGTGTGTCTTTGTTATTGTGCGAGTGTGCCTTGTTGCTTCTGCGAGGCTGGCCAGCTGGCTCACACCAAAACACAACCTGGATGTGTTTGTTAGCTGTTGATGGCCATCTGTGTGTTTGATTTATTCTGTAATATAGATTCATGACATATGGTCCCGTTTCAAACACACAATGTCAACATAGTTCCGCCCTTTCTTTATGATTTAACATCAGGGTTAGTGATCAGAAAAGACCTCTACAAGAACTATTTTGAAAATCTTAATAAGGAAGTTTTTTGAAGCCATAATCTAAATAAAGTTGCAGTGGGCCTCCACATTGCTAGAAATCACTGAGGATGATGGTCGAGTTGAACAAAGACCTGAGGAAAGGCGAAGGCAGTAAGGAAGTATTTTATGTTGAATTTTGGATATAAAAACTTCCGATTTTCTCAAACTTAAACTGGCTCTCAGTCACCAGTTTTGCTGGAGTGTGCTGCTTTATTTGCCTTCTTGTATGTTCATCCAACACCTTTATGTGGCATTTCAAAGCAGTCGTGTGGATTTAAGAACAAAAAAACATGTTCCACACATCCACAAGGAATTTTGACTTTCCAACAGTATGAAATATTAATTTCTCTATCTGCATTTGGGGTTCTGACTGTGCTGTATGTTGTAGACTGACCTTGAATTCACATATCCTGAAGGAAAGCAGTGGGGTTTAGTCTTCCCTCTGGTCTAATGTTAACCTGCGTGTCCTCTCTGTCTCTACAGATTCTTCCTCAAGTTTTTCCTCAAGTGCAACCAGAACTGTCTAAAAAATGCAGGAAACCCACGAGACATGAGGAGGTTCCAGGTAGAAACCACCACACTGTTTTCACTCTCCTCATTTAAATCTTCCTTTTTCTGTGTGTGTTTGCATGTCCTTTTTCTCCCTCAGTCTCTCTCTACTTTCCTTGTGGACATAACACGTAATAACACACATAACTTTATGGTTATTGTAACACATAAACACAGGAATGTGTGAGTGTGTATGTTGTGTGTGTCGACTTGGGTGCCGATTCGATATGCATTGCGATTTTTAAGTATTGCGATTCGATATTGCGATTTATTGATAAATGGACTTGCCTTTACAGGTACAGTATATAGTGCTTTTTCTAGTCTTCCGACCACTCAAAGCGCTTCACGCTACATGTCAGCATTCACCGATTCACACAAACATTCATACACTGTTGGCAGAGGCTGCCATGCAAGGGGCCAACTTTGCCCATCAGGAATTAATCTAAATACTCATTCACACACCGATGGCTAAAAAGTTGAATCAAACACTTCTTGGGACTTTTACTTTGGAAAATATCTAAATTAATACAGTAAAAATGTTTGATTTTCAGAATGTATGTAGTCTGAGATGTCCTGAAGTCAAATATATCAGTCATTGTCAGGTATTATTTATTACAAAAATTCCAGCAACCTAAAAATCAAAGAATAAAGAAATTTCCCTCACAAATTAGTGGTATTTTCTTTTTAATTTATAAGGGGCATGTAATGTTTTATACTTCTGGCGAATATAGTCCAATCAATCAATCAATCAATCGGAACGGATATGACGTCACGTTACTCAGACTACAACAATAAAAGCAGCAACTTCCGTTTACCTCCGCATAGACTCAAATGAAGCAAATATATCGATTCTGGCATTAAAAAATCAATTTCAAAATTGCAATACATACTGTAGTTGAATCGATTTTTGTTTCCCACCCATAATTTGCATGTCCTTCTCTTCCCTCAGTCTCTCTCTACTTTCCCTTTGGCCATAACAGATAATAACACACATAACGTTATGGTTATTGTAACACATAAACACAGGAATGTGTTTGTGTTTCTGTGTAAGTAAATAAACTATCAGAGCCTTTACAGGAAACATGAGATCCTGACCCTGACGAGGCAGAACATAAATATACACACAATGTAGGAAAGGAAGGAAGAAAGAGAGAAGTGGAAAGAAAGAAAGGAAGAGAGGATGTTGCGGGGTTGTGACTAAGATTTAAGGCAGTGCAGTCTTTATTATTTCCTTATCTTCACGGCCACAACACAATCAGGAAGACACCACTTGAGTCTGAGTGGACGCCCAGGAGATACTGATAGATTTATTACCATTGCACGTGTGTGTGTGTGTGTGTGTGTGTGTGTGTGTGTGATATGTATATGTGTGTCTGTTGCGTCTGTGCTGTGTGGGTGAGATAGTATGTGTGTGTGTGTGAGAGAGAGAGAGAGAGTGGTACGGTAGCGAGTGTGTGACAGTATCTGTGCCTCTAATTGTGCAGCTCTATTGTAGTGGAACCAGAGAAGACAGCTCTGTTTCCCTGGGAGATAATTAAGGGCTGGACCCATCAGGAACTATTGAACAGAGGAGGATAGACACCATACATATACACACACTTACTTAGTGTGTGTTGAGTGTGATGGTAATAGCAGTGATAACGGGTTACATTTAAGGAGCTTTTCACAGTTTCACGCTTTTAACTCCGGCTTGCAATGATCTCCCGACCCCACACTTTGTAATTCCTCGTTTTTTTTCCTCTCTTCTTCTCTTCTTTCCATTTGCCCTCTCCCTCTTTGTCCACTCTTTTCCTCCCCTTCTTCCTCCCATCTCACCCAACCCTTCTTCTCTTCTATCTCACCACTCCTCACGTCTGTCCCCCCCCCTCCTCCATCCCGTCCCCTGCTTCTCTCCAGGTGGTGGTATCGACTACGGTGAGCGTTGAGGGACATGTCCTGTCAGTCTCCGACAACATGTTCGTCCACAACAACTCCAAACATGGCCGACGGGCCCGCAGACTCGACCCCGTGGAAGGAACGCAGTCTTACCTAGAACACGGTAACACAAGAGTGTGTGTGTGCGTGTGTGTGCGTGTGTGTGTGTGTGTGTGTGTGTGTGGGTGGGTGTGTGTGTGAATGTGTGTGAGCGTAAGCAGCATGGCCACCAGATGGTTGATGGTTTAATCCTATCAGGTGATTCCTGCCCCTCCATCTGGCTAATCCAACCCACTACACACACACACACACACAAAAATGCATGGTGTGATGCTCTGTGTGTATATGTGTGTGTTGCTAGGTCTAATATCATTATGATTCTTTTTCATAAGCAAACCCAGACTGAAGGATGTTGTTGTAATTCAGATGAACGGCGATAATCACACACACACACACTTTGGGGAGAGTTGGTTTTTGACAGACGAGCTTTTATTGTTGCGATATGGGATCGGATATGAGCTTATACACACTCACACAATACCGAAGTGACATAAAGCTGACTGTATCCATTCTGTCTGAGGTATTATGATCCTTCTGTGTGTGTTTTTATCCGTGTCATATCATTAGTTTTAAAAACGAACTGCCATAATCTCATGTCAGTCTGGCTTTGGGGATAAACAAACAGTAAATAAACAGTACAGATACTCTCAAAATGATGGTATCACACTTCATTTAAAATAGTTAAAAGTATGAGAAAACAGGAATGCATTTTCCTCATCTTCACATAATAATAAAACATTTTTGAAACAGCATTTTTGAAACAGCATTTTTTAACAGCGATAAATTGCGTAAATCTTTTTTCTTTTGTGGCTCATCTCTGTCTCACAAGGCCTGCAAATACGTTTTGTTTGTTCTTTTCATTTGGGAACAAGCTTTCAACTGCATCTCATGGTCCATAAAAAATAGAGTTACAGTGTTTTAATTTGAGTCAAAGGTCTTACTGATAACATTTTTATGTAGACGAATCATTTTATTAAAATAGTACATCCACAGAGCCTTTAGAAATGTGCTGAATAAAGGAATGTCTTTTCCTGAAAAGAAATATTATGATTGTGAATTAATCATTTAAAAAATTTTGGCTGGTCCAAAATGAATGTTTTGTTTATATCTGTGGAAGATGGCTGACGTTTGGTTCCCACTTCTAACAAGGCTTGTTTAGTAAATAGTAAAACGATGTTGGTATCACATGGTATCTCTGGGTCGTCAGTTAATGTGGACAAAACGGATAAATGGCTGAGATTGACAGTAAGTGCCTGGCAACGACTTGTTGTGAAGTAAATGCAATGGAACGGAGGTGGGAGAATGCGACATCTAATGGCTGAATGTCATTAAAAGCACCTTTTAAATTTGGTTAAATTCAGTTATTCTAATATCCTGGATGTTAAATTCCACATTAAAGTCTAAAAAGTCCTAAAAAACTGAATAAATGATGGTTTATAGAGTATGGTCTAAGACCTGCTCTATATGAAAAGCGTCTCGAGATAACTTCTGTTATGATTTGACGCTATATAAAAATAAATTGAATTGAATTGAGTTTGAAAATTAAAAGAAAAGAAGCCAAAAACTAATCTAAAACCTCAGCACTTACTGTATGTGCTTTGTTTATTCTGTCATTCCACTCAGTAGAACAGTTTACCAGGAGAAACCTCACTGCTGAAGGACCAGTATAGAAAGACTTTGAATCTGCAGTGTATTCAGAGCATGAGTGTGCTGTGCTCATCTGGGCCACTGCCAAAAGCCAAGGGTGTAGCATGAAGAAATATGAGGTGCAGATGCGAAAGGGATGAAAAGGCTTCAAGCCAGATTTCCCTCCCAGTTTAGTGACTAATTGGTCTTTAAATGAAACAAATGTTTTCTCTACAACCACGACTTGTTGAGTAACATTTCACATGTCAAGGGTGAATGTTGACTCTCAAATGCCAACAATCTTTTAATGTTTGTTTTACTCCTCTCTCTCTTGGCTACTATCATTCCTCCTCTCGTCGCTCCAGGAGCAGCTCCTTGCATTAAAGCCATCAGTCCCAGCGAGGGGTGGACTACGGGGGGCGCTACGGTCATCATCATAGGAGACAACTTCTTCGACGGTCTCCAAGTCATCTTCGGTACCATGCTGGTTTGGAGCGAGGTCAGTTTGCCTGCAATCGCCATCCTGCCTCGATGTTGTTTCAACCCCTCGACTGTGTGCTTTTGCCCTCGGACCGTTGGAAGTAATTCAATATGAAAACATACTTTTCCTCACGGTCGGGCTCTTAACTGCGTGTGATCATGTGAATGTTTGCGTGTGAATGTTTGTCTAAGTGAGGTTTGCTTCTCTAATGAGTCCCCCACCAACAAGCGACCGCCGCCCATCTCTACCTTCCTCACCCACACTCCCTCTGTCTCCTTCTCTGTGGAATACTGATCAGATCAGCAGATTTTGATAGCCTTCGGCTTAATGCTCACAAAAACACACACACATACACATACAGAGCTCACTGTCGTACTTTTCCCCAGCGCAACTCCTCTACAGAATGTTTATTTGTCTTCTGACTCCACTCACCGTGTGCGCCGAGCGACCATGGCTCCTTTCCAACAACAACACCCAGTGTATGTGTGTGTGTACATGCTGGCATACTTGGATGTGTGTGTGTGTGTGTCTGTGTGTGTGTGTTAAGAGCTGAGGGGTTTGTTTACAGTGTTGAGAGCCACACTTACACACACTAACATGTGTACAGAGTCTCAGTTCAGTTCAGTTCAAACTGACTCAGCTCTCTTGGCGTTCCTCAGACTGGCTACTAATGGATTTTGGCCAACCAAATGTTTCATTTGCACTCAACCTGATTATTGATTCCGAAGCGAGAAAACACAGTTTGGAAATGTTTTATCGGTGGAAAGTGATGGCATGTTTGCCAAGTTGTGTTTGTCTGCAGCTCTTCCTCCTACCCGCAGATTTTTTAAACCTGGGCCAAATAATAAAAACTATTTTTGAAAAATAGAAATGTGATACTAAAAAGTTAGTGTTTGTCACATACAGCTCAATACAATGATTCATTTTTAGCGATGCACCTATCCGACTTTTTCAGTCCTGATACCGATAGCGATAACTGGGCTTTGGGTATCAGCTGATACCGAGTACCTATCCGATACCAGTGTTTAATTAATAAGTTGTACGCCTCACTGTGTGGAAGTGACTGGGATCATTCTTCTATGTGTGAGGCAGCATCAGGCTTGACTTCAACATTGTTTTCTTAACTTTGTAAAACAAAATGTAACAAATAAATACATAGATATAAATTTAGGGAATTGTTATTTATTTTATTATTATTATGTTTATTATTAATGGCAAAATTCCTGTTAATTGGCAAAATTAACAAAAAAGAACTGGACTATTTTGTGCATGTAAACTTAGTCAATGTTGTATTGTCAGTGACGCATTCAAAACCAAACCAAATTATAAGTCAAAAAATGATATGTCTATTTATAGGATTTCGATTAATACAGTATAGGATTAAAGGAGTATCTCCTCCCCTTAGATGGAAGCTAGGACGGGAAAAAGGAAACTGTTTGCTGCACACATCAACTTCGGATGCAAACATGCATCAAATGCAAATGTAAATACAGCTCGGTTTGAGAAGCCTTTCACCACATTAACAAGTGCAAATGCAAAACATCTCCAACCCACTAACTAAAATAAACTTTAGAGTGGAGCTCCAACAAGAAAGCTCGTACAAAATCACACACAGTAATGGATCCAGGGTCAGATTTAAAAGAACAAAAAAAACGTGTTTTAATGCATGGTGTAAACAATAGAACCCGGCTACACCTAATCAAGACGCCTGTTGGCAAAGAAACTCTAAAAGTTACGCCAGTGATTGTAGTGATGTTGTAACAACTGACGCAGAGAGCTGCATCACTTGGTCCCGATCAGGTGATGTGTTTTTGTGTATACTGACTCTTGGTCCGCCCTTTCCTTCCTTCTCTAGTTGATCACGCCACACGCCATCCGGGTGCAGACGCCTCCCAGACACATCCCCGGGGTCGTTGAGGTCACTCTGTCTTACAAGTCCAAACAGTTCTGCAAAGGCACACCAGGACGGTTCATATACACAGGTAGGTCAACCACACACACGTACAAACACTCATGTACAGGCTCTTGATTTAAATGTATTGTTGTGATTTTTCTTCTGTTTTCTAGAGGGTTCTTTTAATTTTTAATTTTTATAAATGTGTGTTTGCATATATAAGTACTTGCCTGTTTGCGTCTGTGTCTGCATGTATGTGTGTGTATGTGAATAGCGTCTATGAGTTGCAGTTCACTCTCGGGCCAGACAGTGTTGAACTAATGACTGTAGATTAGTCAACATTAACGACCCACACTCGTCAGAATGCTGCCATAATCAGAGGCTCGTTAAAACCAGCTACAATTAAACAGTCTGCTCTTTATAGCTCTCCATACTGAAACTATTAGTGAAATCACCCAGAACACCCAGTTTACTAACACACACACACACACACACACACACACACATACACACATACACACATACACATACACACACAATTTTGGAAAAAGAGTGTGTGATTTCTAATCGGACTGCTGACTGTGAATGAGCGTTTTACTGCTAAACTCAGCCGACGAGGAAAAGGAGAGAAGTGAGGAAGAAAGCGTGTGTGTGTGTATGCTCATTTAGTTCGCACATACATGTGGAAATGGATGGAGGTGATGTGATGTCTGGTATTGATCCACTCAACATGGCTCCATCACACCGTAATGGTGACGTCATTCCCAGAGAGGAAAGACAGAAAAGAAACACGGCCGCTGTATAAATAATCTTTGGAGACGTTTAATGACCCAAAGATAACGATGAGGATTTAAACCTGATCAATAGAGATGAAACAAACTCGCCATGAATAAATTGTCACTTTTAATGTTGCCGTCAAGTTCATGAAAGCTTTAATATCTCCTGGAAAATGCTAAAGAAAGTGATGAGTTTTGTGTTTCAAGCTTTGTTTTCAATAAAGGCAGAGCAAGTTGAAATCATGTAGCATGTTTTATTAAAATTAATTCAATGTGCTTCAAGTCACAGCATGTATAGAATGATATTAGAAAATACAATAAAATTAGGGCTGTCAAAGTTAACGTGATAATAACGCATTAATTTTGTGTTTTTTAGGCTGTAGCAGGCTGAGTTTTAAAGCTAGAGTGGAGATACGGGCATCATATGAAACTAGAGAACCTAATGAATCCATTGGTATCAAGATATGTGATTGAAAATTGGGTTCTATGGGTACCCAACTATTTTAATCGATTGACAGCTCTAAATAAAATGAAACAATAACAAGAAAAAAAAGAAAAGCAGGGAAGAAGAGGTCAAGCAGTTTGTCTGACTAGACAAAGAAAATAGCTCCACCTATAGGAACTCATTCAACAATGGAAAGTGCTGTGGAAAAAAACTGTCAACACAAGAAATGAGTGAAAGAAACCAGATTGTTTTTGTTTTAAATGTCTTGATGAAGTTCGGAAGACTGAGACATGTCAAGTGATGTTCTTAAGGGCAGTGTGAGTTGTGCTGCGTGTCGCTTAAAGGAACAGTGTGTAGGATCTGGCAGTATCTGGCGGTGAGGTTGCAGATTACAACTTCTCCCCTGTGCCAAGCGTGTAGGATTGCTACGGTGGCTCTCTGGAGCCAGTTGTTGTAAGAGTAGAGTGCTTAGTGTGTGTGGTGTGTGAATGGGAAGTGAGTGGTGAAGCAAGAGAAAGAGAGCGGCGGCGATGGGAGCGAGTAACGTTATCGACTCCGGCCCAAGCAGTAAAAGTTAACAGAGTTTGGTTTGTAACATGGCAGACTCCGTGAAGAGGGGAACGGCTCCCTATGTAGATATAAACGGCTAATTCTAAGGTAACAAAAACACAACAATTCTTATTATCAGGTGATCATACAGTAAAGAAAACACATTTATTAATATTATATTCCATTTCTGCCAATAGATCCCCCTAAATGCTTTTTAAATGTTCCTGGTCGGTAGTTTCTTTGTACAGACTAAGGTACTCGGCCTGTGTGCCTCCTTCAATGTTCTTCAGTCAAAACATCTTTGGTCCGACCCTGAGGCTAGCCGGCCGGTAATTGGTCCGTCTGGTGTCTAACTGCGTCTCCTATTGGGCGGAGATGACCCCCCGTGACCTCGCCATTGGCTGATCGCTTCAACATGTGACCCAGGAAACGCGATCCGTTACTGCGGTTGCCTGACCCCGCCTCAAGGTCGACTTCTTTCTGGAAGTCTCTGGTGAGAGGTCACGGCGGTGGAGGCTGATTGGCTGTTGAGGTTTTTCAGCGCTGCTTAGCTGTGGTTGCCTCTGGGTGTAAGGAGCGAGCAATTAACCACGCTCGCGAGCGCGTGCACGCAAGTATGCGGCAACGTAAACACACACAAAGCCGCCCTTGCATAGGGGTCGTGTCTTACACAACTTACCACACGCACTTTCAAACAGGGGCAGGAGTTGAAAGTAATTGTAAATCAGAGAGATATGAGGGAAAGATGGTGAGTAGTCTGGTAAACAGATGGTCTACCACACACACACACACACACACACACACACACACACATACACACACACACACACACACATAGTGCCGTATGGCTGCTTCATCGGCCTGGTGGGAAAAATTAACATTCTCGACATCACACACTCCTATAAAAATACAATGGTACAAAGTGACAATCAATAAATGCTCTCACACACACAGACGTTACACATGAGCACACACACACACACACTCACATATGTAGAGCTGATTTATCGTCAATGCAGCTGCATAAGAAAAATCCATATCTCAGCCGTGGAGAAGAAACTTTCAGTGAAAGCTGAAAAGGCGTCGCAATTTTAGACTTTTCTCTCTTTTTTACGAGCAATTCAACTTTCATTTTGCAGACACGGAAAGAGAGAAATAAAAGAGATTGAAGTATAGAGGGAGAGAGAGAGAGAGACAGTAAAAAGAAAGAGAGACGCATATAAAAAGAGAGACAGAAAGGTGGACTTTTTAAAACCAGATTGTAAAGTATTGATCGGCTCATAAGTGGATCACACCGATACTGATACACGCATGCAGATACACACACATGTACATATACACACACATACAAACACACAGAAAGTCGCTGAGAGGAGTGGAGCCAGAGAGAAAGAGATCTCATCTCATAAGGGGAAGAATGAAGCAATAATTCAGTGGTATTGAACTGCTGGCTGCCCAGAGAATCGATCCCACCACACCTCCTCTCCTCCTCTTCTTCGTCTTCTTCTTCTTCTCCTTTTACATCAGCCCCGTCTGTCCTTTCATCCACCCAGCTTCGTCCTTGTTTTTCTCCTTTCCCACCTTTGCTCTCTTCCGTTTAAACACTGCCAAAACACAACTAGTAAAACATCACCAATGTACAGTGTAATAAAAGCATAAGAAAGCCTAGACATGCAGCATGCTTTTTCTCTCTTCCCCCTCTTCTTTTCTTCTGTTCACATTTTATTGTGAAACAGGAGTGGAGGGTCTGTCCTCATGAAACTTCTATGAGTATTGATCTGCGGGCAGCTCTGGACTCTGAGGAAGAGTGAGGCTGGAGGGGGAGTGATGGAGGAGTGGATGGATGGATGAATGGATGGATGGATGAAAGTGGCAGAAGGTGTAGTTAAGTAGGAGGGGGAAGGAGACGGAGCAGAAAAGAGGGGGGGATGGGGAGGTGGAGGAGAGCAGGAGGGATTCATGCAGAAAGGCTTTCCTGGGCAGCAGGGGGGGCAGAATGCAACCTATTCTCATACAACAGTTTGTATGATATCTTACGAAAAACGTATTCCTCCTTTTTTGTGTGTTTTCCTCCGAATGTCCAGCAGCACGTGTCAATCTCCACTCGTTACATGCATGCAGTATTTTTAAAATAAACTTCCGTCTTCACAGGAAACAACTTGATTAGGTTCAGGCAAGAAAACTACTTAGTTAGGTTTAGGAAAAGATCACGGTTTGGTTAAAAGTAATTCCGGAAGTTACGTGACAAATAAATCAACGTTGACCCACCAATCCACCCCGACCTCTTCATACTTCCTGGCTCACGATTATGTGAATTACACACAAATTATACACAAGTTGATTTGAAATGTGTAAAAATGTAAAAGGAGCATTCATAGATTTGCTGCTAGAAAACACTCCTAACTAAAATCGATTGTTATCATCGTTCAGGATGGATGTTGGAGTAGTTGATATCTTTTTTAGGGAGTTTCTCAGCAGGCGTCGCACATCTCAAAACGGCGTCACTGGGAAACCCATCTGTAAGACTGGAGATTAGTGTATTTTGGTGTTTGCGGGTGTCAGTGTGACCAGTGTTTCTGCGATGGATGCATTACGGCTGGCTGGTATTACCGATGCCTTTTACAGCTGATGTGCAATCAATTGGACGGCTTTGGCTGCACTGATACTATTTCTGTTTCTGTGCAGAAAGAAACCACCAGAGAAATCGTTGGAGAAACCTGACCTTTTGTTCTTCAAAGTACACACACACACACACACACACTGACATTAGCCTCCACACACACATAAACACATACAAACATTCACACACCATCCAGGGATTTAAGGAGCATATTGTTCTATTAATAAAGAGTCGGTTGGAGACACTTAAGGCCTGAGGCATCAAAACTACTTTAGGTCATCCTGTTATGTACATTATGTGTCTTTGTATGTGTGTGTATGTGTGTTATATTAGTGCTGGCATCAGTTAAACGTCTCCAGAGATGTGCCGAGTGTGTGGATCTGACACTGGCAGTTAATTCTGACAGTTGATATCCCACCGACTGTTAGGCAGCTGTTTTTGTGCTTTTGTTTTTCTCAACTGAGTTTTTTTTTCTTCCTTTTTTTGGATGGTTTAACAACTGCTCTCCTCTCTTCTCCTTATTCCCTCACCTCCTCTCTCACCTTAAATGTATTCTTTTAGTCTCTTCCATCTATCCCCTGCTTTACTTTCCCCTCCGTTCTCCTCGACCTAACTCCTCCACACCAATCATGTTGATGTAGTTATCATATATAAATCATAAAATCATAATTTGTCCAGAGCTCTGTGTGGGAGAACTATTCATGACAGTTTAACATCTGGTATTTTTTTTACAGCTCACAATTTATGAAGTTATGTTGCTAACAAATTGAGTGGTTTAGGACATAACAGAAACCAGAAACTTGGGTGTGATGTGTTAATAAAACAGACATACATATAAAACACATGCACACACACACACACACACACACACACATGCTAAAAGAAACGAGAAAACAACACATAAGACATTCAGCTGCAAGTAATTTATCAGTTCTGGATGTGGAAAGTACCAAATATCACTCCAGCTGCACACTTGGACATCACACACACACACACACACACACACACACACACACACACACACACACACACACACACACACACACACACACACACACACACACCTACATGTCTTCATCCAGCGCAGCTTTTCTACCTCTTTCTTCTTCTCTTATTCCTCCCTCCATCTGTCATACACACACACACACACACATGCAGTAACTTTAGCATAGGGTGAAGACACATGTTCAGTACAGATAAATAAACGCACACAAAACCATCAGTCTTGCTGACAGAGCTTTCAGAGCCCGACTTGATTGACATATTGATTGGATAACGACTGCAGAAGAACGTAATTGCAACATTAAGGCGAACACTAAGCTTTCTCTAAGACCCTTTAAATTATACTTGCAGTGTTATTATCATACAGATGCTTTTGACACCATTAGTTCGATAGTTAGGTCTATCCATCTCTGAACATTTGCATGTTGCATGTTGTTGGGTTGCTACCACTGATCCAGCAGGGGGCGACTCCTCTGGTTGCAAAAATAAGTCTGATTGTTTAGATGTCTATGAGAAAACGACCCTACTTCTCACTTGATTTATTACCTCAGACATTCGGTAGGTAGAGATAGAGATCTCTGATTGTCTGTTATCGTGAGAAGTTTAGACCAAATATTCAACTTTTCTTTGTTCAGAATTATTTTCTTCAAAACACCTCCATGTCAAATCTCAGGGTAATTTTAACCTACAAGACTCACCCAGGGTTGGAAATTAGTACCAGCCACCAGCCAAATGCTGGTAAAATATGCAAGTGGCTGCTAGATTTGCTTCACTCACCAGCCAAAAAAACAATGGTAATCTATTGAGTGGCTGGTAGATTTTGGAGTCCACCAGCCAAAGTGGCAGGTGGACAAAAAAGTTAATTTCCAACCCTGAGACTCACGTTATAGACGTCAGATTTCCATACAGTTTAATTATGAAATCCTAGCACACCACAGAGTGCCTCTCCTGCCATGCTATTATTCTGTGTTGCTCTTTGTACAACAACAACTTTTTAAAAAAGAGCACAGATTCGACTAACAAAATGAAGCTCAACTCGGGTGACTTCTCGGCTGATGGTTCAAATCACCAACATGCAAGGGGAAGCGTTTAAATGCTCATCAGCAGACAAAAACAAAAGTCACACATTTTCACACCAGCAACCTCCCAGAACAACCAGTCCTCCACTGAGCAGCTTCCCCAGTTACAGTTTCCCAGTCAGATTTTGAACTGCCGACCTCTCAGTCACACGCCCGCCTCTTTAACCTCCAGGCTTCTGTCGCCTTTCAGAGATCATGCTGAGCAGGTTCATTATTTTCCAACCCAGTCTTACAAGAAAAAAACCTACTTGATACTAGCGTGGGAGTTGGGAACAAAATGTCACAAAATGGGATGTCATCCTCTCTCCTCAGCGCTCAGATCCCCCCCGCTGATCGGCACAGATGTTGTGATTCTGTGTCTGTTTATCATGTATGCAGGCTCAGGTTGAACACCAACAGCATTAAAGGTGCACCGTGTAACATTTTAACATCCATAATCTGCTACCACGTTCCATGTTCACTGCGTTGTTTCCAGAAACAGCAGGCAGCTGTATTCAGGACAAAAACTTCTAGATAGGCTACCTGTCCAGCACCAAACGCTAGGCAGACTAAATTAGCTGGTGAACAAATTGAAGCATTTATTATTTTTAAAAACTCTTTTTATTTGTGTTTTTCTATTGTACACAGAAGATACTCAAATTGTTACATAAAAAAATAATAGCATATAGACATTATGTATATGGGAAAAACAGTACCTGTGTGTATATATATATATATATATATATATATATACATATATATATACTCCAAAGGAATGCTAATGTTGCTCTGTAATCAACTGTTTACTAACAAATTTGCCATATGATCTTAAAAGGTGATAATAATTCACTGTTGTGTTTACAGCTTGTTTCCGCTGCTCTCAGTACTGTCTTAATCAGAGGCTCCGTGAAATTAATTTTAAGTGTAAATCAATGGACCACAGTTGCAAATGAAAGAAAGAAAGTCAAAATTGTTCAAATATTTGCAAGAACTTTATTGGTTGGATTTTACAGTCACAAGTGCGGCATTAGGTCACCACTGAAGATGCAGACATTTTTCCAGGAAATTGAAATGCCTATCTCATGACATTATTAACAACAAAAAAACACTTTTTTTACTCATCCCCCTTTCTGTTTCTCTTTGTCTTCTGCAGCACTGAATGAGCCAACCATTGACTACGGTTTCCAGAGGCTTCAGAAGGTCATCCCTCGGCACCCTGGGGACCCCGAGAGGCTGCCAAAGGTACCGAGGAAACATTCACCTCTTGCACATTTTTCTGATGCCTTAACTGGACAGTGACTGTAGAAATGAGCGAGGCTCCATCTCTTGCTTAGGGGCACTTGAGAAACACAGATACAGTAGCTCTTACAGAGATCAAACTAACAACTTCTCAGTTGCTACACTGAGTTGCTCTGCTGTCAAAGAACAAGCACACAGAGATGCACACACATTAAAACACTAAGAACAAAATCATTTTGTGTTTATGTTTTATTTGTTTGTTTTGTGTGTGTGTTATTTTTATATTTCTAAGCAGAATATGTGTTTTCAAATCTCCTGTGGGTTGTGATTTTACCTCTTCATGAACTCTGTGTGTGTGTGAGCTGCTTAAACCCGTTTACAGGGTGAGCTTTTGAATCTTCTCCAGATCAGAGAGTCATATCTGATTATTTGTTTATCAGCTGGAGATCAAGCGGAGTGTTTAAAGGATCAGCAGATGTAAACAATTAGCACCAAACGATGAGCGCCGCTTTGATACCAAGCGCTGTCATCTTGATCTGTACATGCAGGGTGACTTTTCAAAGTGCATATGTGTGTGTTTGTGTGTGTGTGAGCATACTGAGTTAACCTGATTCAACTTAGAGCTCGCCTGTCTGGGTGGGCAGGGTGGGCAGGGTGGGGTCATGACCTTTTAAACAGCTGCTTTTGATTGGCTCCCCGTCCCCACTGGAGCTGATCCAGAACTGGCTGTCTTTGCTGTGACATCATTAAAGAATGGGCGCTGGTCATGATGTGATGATGTGGCTATGACGCGATGTCATCACCGCCGTGTCGACGCCCTGACTCCTGCTCATGTGTTTGCAATGTAACGCGCGTTATCACTGTGGGAACGTGTTTAATACATCACACACAAACTTCACACCCCAAATGTCGTGAAGTCGGTGGATTCATAATCAGGAGTATTTATTACTTTCACTTGTTTACAGTATACTGTACTGTATATCATAGTGTCTTTCAGCCTCACTGTTGTCTAAGTAAGGGATAATGTACAGCGAGCCGGTCATGTGAAATAAACCCCGACAGGGTGATGTGGCACCCCGATGCAAAGCGGAGGGGTCTTGCATCACCCTGAAGAGATTTATTTCACAATAATGACCCGGTCTGTTATACATAGCAACAGTCTGCTATAAAGAAATAACAGACCCGTAGAACGCCGTGATTGACCAATCAGAATCAAGCATTTAACAAAGCCGTGTAATAAATGCTGGTATTAAAACCTGGAAACCGGATAAATATAATGAGCTTTAGAACATTTAAGGCTAGGGGCTATAGTATGTTTACTGCATACATTCATAAAACACACCAAACCATTTGGAAAATGCCTTTTATTCAATAACAATTAAAAACAATACTGTAGAATACCAGAATCCTTATAAATGAATGCCTTTAATTAAACCGAAAGGCAAGTGTTGCAGCGCTATGCTCACCGTCTCAGCCGAAAACGGAGAAATGTCCGGCTGAGTCCTGCCGTGGAGACATGCCAAGCCAGAGTCCTCGTCGCCGTTGCATATGTTGGGCTGAGAGGAAGCTCACATGGAATTGCACCGGGGCTTGCAGCCGGCACTGCCAGATATGTGCGGAGACAGCAGGCTCAAAACACCGCCGTTTAGGCCCGCAACGTGATTTTGACGTAGGCTACACTCGCACACAGAGGGATAGATGCTGAGTGTGGACAAAGAGGTGTAAAACCAGCACTCGTGGACTCATAATGACACACTTTTGTTTCGGGAAAAAAAAACGTGTGGGGGAAGCCTCTGAGTGTGTGACAGAAGAATTGTGCTGCCTGTTTTAATGACACCAGTCTGTGTCGCCTACTAACCTAGAGATTAAAGCGCTCCTCCGGTCACGGTGGTCCCGCACGCTCAGCAGGTTGAGTCCCCCCATTAAAGCTTCAGAGCCCAAAAACTGGTATTCGGGACAGCCGTAGGCATCGGAGAGGATGAAAAAGTGTTAAGCTTTAACATTACTACAGCATAAATTGTGCAAAAGGCTGTAGGAGTCAGGAATGGAGTGGAGGAATGAAGTCTGAGAAAATGTTGCTCTTTTAAAAGCTTTTACCCATGACCAGGCCTGTTATATTTAGAGCGACTTACATCGAGTGCTGCAGAAAAATCAGCTCGGGAAATGATGTTAGCAGCCCAAAGTGACGTTAGGTCCTTCTAGTAAAGGCTGAGTCAGAGCAGAAGAAGGATCGACTCATTTCTTCATGCATAAACAACACACACACGTGCACACAAACACACTCGATTTGTGAGAGATTTGGAGAGCATGACACACACCTTGTTAACACAGAATATGTAATGCTTCCACCTTTTCCTCTGACTTGTGTTGTTAGATTTATTTATACAACGGATAATTTGATCCAAGCAATCTAATATACCTGCATTCTGTTCATTCAGTTCCCATGAAGCATGCTGGGAGTGTGGAAGAAGAAGTGGTTGCTATATAAGCTAGCTATTTTTCTTGGTTTATTCTTTTATTATTGTTCTTATACAGACGGCACATATGCATTCATTACGCCAAACCTGCGCAGAAGAGTTAACCTTTACACTAACATTTTATTAGTGGCAAATATAAGGGGAAAAAATGAAAAATCTTGCTTCAGCCAACACATATTATTTTGTGGCTGTGCTTGTCAGGAGAAATAAAACAAATGAGCAAATTACGTGCACTAAATGGGTCCATAAATACTTCAAGAACCAAATACTGATATCACTTCTGACCCCAGTTCACCATAAAGCACTTTAACATTATGAAAAAAACAATATTGGCACTGTATGTTTGGATAACCGGTCAAGTTTATTATAAGCAACATGATGTCACACAAGATATTTCTAGGCAAAACTTCAATGAGAACCAGCAAGCTGCTGGGAATGCAACCAGTGTAGCTGAATGCAGAATACATAATGACGAGATTAAGAGCACGTTCATAGGGAGCACGAGAACTGGAAAGATTATAAAATCAGATTTTTATTCAGGTTTCGATTGAGACTTTCCCTGAACACTCAAGTTGGACAAGTGACTCTTTTTGCTGCGTCGCACTGTTGATGCTCTCTGTTTAGAACAATGTTCCTCTTGCATGTTTGTTTCAGTGTGTGTGTGTGTGTGTGTGTGTGTGTGTGTGTGTGTGTGTGTGTGTGTGTGTGTGTGTGTGTGTGTGTGTGTGTGTGTGTGTGTGTGCCCGCATGTGTGTGTGCATTCTAGGGTAATTTATCATGGTGCAGCCTAGTTGTCGATTGAACCCTGAGACTTTATTACTGCTGCCCACCAGCAGTCAGTGTGGGTGTGTGAGAGAGAGAGAGAGAGACTGTACATGTATTTGTCTCATGGATGGTGGATGGTGGATGCATGTAGGAGCAATGTGAAAATATGACTTGTATGAGGAGGTTCAGCCCGGCCCTGTCTCCTAAACATTACGTTCCCATACAACTAAATTGCATTCTCGATTACGATTAGAAGGAAACGTATTTTGTCGCAGATTACATTTGTCTTTTACATATCAGAAATACCTTTGTAAGTCTGCGGACGGCCGCATCGAGTGACGGGTGACGGGCAGAGCAGGCGACGTAGTATATTGCTGAGCGGACTAAGCCTAACCCAGTAGTTTTGTTGCCTAAACCTAAATAAGTAGTTTTGTTGCGTTTTTGTTTTGTTATGTTTCCATTTACAACGTTAATCACATGTTTAAAACGGTTTAAAGCTAAAGTTGCCTGGTCGCATGGAAAGGCGTGTGAATGACACGATAATGTGAAAGGCAAAAGTAGTCTGTACTTACTGCAATATAACGACTTAGAATAAAAGGGGAGAAAGACCACTAATGGTGAGGGGAAGGGAGTTGGGTCCAACAAACACAGGACTTTCAACTAGGAGAGCGGTGTTCGAGAGCGGCGTTTTGTTTAGAAGTTATGTGACATTTGTCACGTGTTTTGTAGAGACATTTGTCATGATTTGATATTGATGTTTTTCCTAAACCTAACTAAGTGGTTTTGTTGCCCCCTGCTGGTACTGCACCTTCATACACACGTGTGATATTCATGCCTCGGCGAAGTAAAACGCGACACTGACACGCTATCCTCTGGTGGATCGGCGGCTCTATTACACGCTTTGGTGTGATATCGGGTTGGGAGGTTATAGCGTGTGTGTGAGTTGGTGGGTGGGTGAATATACCTTGTGTTTTGGTTGGCGCCACACACACTTGCCTGCTCGTTGCGAGTATCGATCAGCCCTTTTATTGAAGTTATGAGAGTTTGTTATGAGCACTATAAAGAAGGCAGACAGACAGGCAGACAGACAGACAGACAGACAGACAGACGGGGCAGTGGAGTGTATGAGAGGATTACCAGTGGACAGCCGATTCTATAATTGTTCAGTGAACATTGAGGGGATTTTGCTTGCCACACACACACACACATACATATACACACACACTAGTGTTCAGCTGCCAGTTTGTGTCACTATGATCTCTTCAGCATCCATCCATATGTGCACATACAGTTACACAGTGTCACACATACGAACAGTGAACATTGTCCTGTTTAAAACACTTTGAAGTTACATGGTAGAGTCTGACACTTTCGTTTTGGAAAATCCGGGACTTTTCTTTGGGACTCCAGCTGTTTTATGCCCCAGTTACTCACTCCCAGACCTGGAGCATTTCTTGTTTATGTACTAAATGTTTGTTCAGAATGTAAATACTCAGTAGCTTCAACAAACTAAAAACGTTTAATAATCAAGAACCAGATTCTGCTGTAAAACAGTTTTTATTCTCTGATCTGCTGCTAATCACCTGTGCGGGCGATCGGCCAGTAACTAAGAGAGTGAGAAGCAGAAATGCCTCTTTGGATGCACAAAGAAATCAATCACCTGTCTTGGCTTGTAGCCTTGTCCTCACTGCAGCAGAAAACAGCACTGAAAGACAATAACTGCCCTCTCAGGTTATGGAATATTTTCTAAAGCTTAATGAATAACAGGTGATGTTTTTGCACAGATTGCACTCTTGCATGACGATGTTACCTGCACCCTGTGCCCAGATTATGTCAGCTTGCTTTTGTGTGTTTTCACCCACCTGTTTTTATGTGTATTTTTTTTGACATCGCGAGAATCGAGCTGCCGTGCAAGGTTACTTGAAAGATTTTTAGCAAATAAATCGTGGCGTAAATCAAGCATGTGACTTGACGATAATATCAGATCTTTGACGTTGACTGGTACTCTTTAAAGTAGATCATCTCGTTGCCCCTTCTTCTTCTGTAATTGATTAATGACACCTGACGGGAGGATTAGCGTCTCCTAATATTCGCAGTAACAGTAGTGGATGGAAACATGCATTCATTTGCATTTTCTTTTGCAGAGTTTTAGAAAATTTGGTCAACATTTGCATTACCTTCAATTGGAAACTTGACTTGTGATTACTAGAAATGAGAAGCACATCGCAAATAAGTCTATTAGGGTGACTTTGTCAAATGTATTATGTAAACTGGATGTTATTATTTCTCAGAATTACACGACTGTGTTGAATACTCGATTCTGATTGGTCAATCACGGCGTTCTGCGGTCCGTAATTTCTCTATAACAGACCGTTGCTATGTATAAGAGACCGTTGCTATGGACGGAGCTCTGATGTCGGACTCTGGGGGACCGTTTTTGCGTCAAAATATTGATTTCTTAAGTAAGTAGCTGTATAATAAGCAGAATAATGTACAGCTAGCCGGTCATTGTTGTGAAAGAATCCCCAACAGGGTGATGCCGCACCCCGACGTGAAGCGGATTCTTTCACAGCAATGACCGGGTCGCTGTACATTATCCCCTACGAATTACACTGTATGGAATATTTAAGTATTGACATGTTGTTTAAAGCTTCAATTAATCGATTAGTTCTCATTAATTACTATTACTATTAGTAAATCAGTCTACATTCTCTGATTCCAGCTTTGTAAATATGAATATTTTCTGGTATCTTTACTCCTCTGTGACAGTAAACTGAATATCTTTGAGTTGTGGACAAAACGAGACATTTGAGGACGTCATCTTGGGCTTTGGGAAACACTGAACAACATTTTTCACCATTTTCTGACATTTTATAGACCAAACAACTTAAAAATAATCAACAGATTAATCAACAATGAAAATAATCATTAGTTGCAGCCCTAATGGTGTCATTGTGTGCAGAAATGTGTGTTTCTCAGTGTAGCTTTGAACGATTGACTAGTGTGTGTGACGCCCGTGTGTGACTTCCTCTGGTGACTCACTCAGCTGACATCTGTGTGCGACTCATTTTAATGATGTCATACATCGTACTGAGGTCATGTCATCGGCATCACCAAAATGAGTAATCCTGGTGATGCTCATATACTTAAACTCACATGTCGATGTTCACCAGTGAGAGGAGATGAAATCTGAAACCACACATCCCAACACTATCTCCCAACATATCAGTAGATGTTTCCCAGAGGATGTGTGTGTGTGCACGCATGTCAATACTGTGATTGTGCCCCACATCCTTCTGAGCCCACATGTACAGTATGACATCATCTCGGTCCGAGGTGTGACCCTGCATGTACGGCATCCCTAATGGGACATTAGAAGCGGATCAAGCGGCTAATGTACCAGCATTAGGGAGGAATAAGTCATGTGTGTGTCATGTCTGTGCTGGCCCGGCACACGCACGTCACACACACACACCTGACCCCGCAGATAGTCCGCTCAGCATTTCCTGGTCCTAATGCATGCAACGTGTGTGTGCGTGTAATGCATGGTTATCACATTAGAGCTGGTCATAACTCAGACAGTAAAAGCACCTCGACACCTCCTGTTATTCTTTCTCTCTGCCAACAGATCTGCATTTTCTTTCACTCGTCCCCGTCTCCTCTGTGCGTCTGTCAGTCGACCTGTCTGTCTGCATATTTACCTGAAACTGACAAGAATAGATTAGACTAAAAAAAGTCTCGATGATGAGTTAAATAAACTCAAGGGCTTGCGTCTTGAAAATAATTTTTAAAGACTGACATGACAATGACGGGAACATGTCAGTCGCATATTCCATAAATATTTGACAACAGATAAAGACAATGTAGGACAATCACATGAATCAAGGCAAACGTTTTACTTTTAGATTAAAGCTTTAAAATCAGACTTTATTGCAGCAATTACAGGAATCAAAGCAAAAGGCAGCAGTCTGTGATTAAAAAAGACACATTTCAGAGTTGGTTTCTGTCACTCTGTTGTCATAATTCATCATTATCGACTGTAAACTCAAAAAGCAGTTAATGGACAGAATTGGACTAAATGTGTCCCGTTACTTACTGAGCAGACTTCATTCGCTGATGAAAATCGTGGGCCTTAACTTAAAATTGTCAAGACACAAAAAGGACCCCTAGACAAAGTGGAGGGGATGGACAGGGTGGGAAAGTACTGTAATCGGTGTGTGCCCAAAACACATTGTGTAACATCGTGTAACACCATGTAACAGAGACTACCGCGGCAAGCCCAATTGACTATGAAATATAGTCCTCAAAATGCTGTTAAAACAACAGTTTCTAACTGTTGGTAACTGATCCCAGTTTTAACCTAGACACATAGATATCTATTGACATGCAAATCATCACATCAAGCACACAAACACAACATAGTGCATACCTGATAGACATATTTAGTCTCCAATTTCCTTTTAATTTTGTTGCTACATTTAGATGTATTTTCGTTGGTGCTGCAGGCGATCCTAATGACAAAAGTTTATGGCCTCGGAACGTCAAAGCCGGATTATTTTAGACTTTTTAATCAGTTTTGAAAACACAAGTGATGCCCAAAACACTTTTATTCTCATTCATATCAACACATTGCAGCTGGAGGCGCTATTCATTTGTATTGAGCAGGAGGTAATCCGATGAACAATGCTTTGTTATTTACAGACGCAACCTGGGAGAGATTAATTAGGCGATGCGAGTAGCTGTGTGTCTAAATATGAAAAGACGTAAACAGTAAAAGTATTCAAAGTGCATCGATCCCGGCAGTCAGAGGCTTTGAGTGATTTAGTAGCAGAAGCCTGCGGACCTGATAATGATGATGTTACCAGAGGATCATCTTTCCTTCCCGTTTATCAGCCACTGTCTTACTGGAACCGCTCGAACATTCAGGATCGGATTTCTGTGAGTGTGAGTGTGTGTGTGTGAGCCACTCAGCTCACCAGTCTAATAATGAGAGGTTAACAGAGAGCCAGCCTGGCCATAATAATGTGTAAAAGATTGAATTTAGCACCATGGACAGGCACACTAAAACTGCTGACTGGCTATGTGACCTCTCATATCCTCACACACACACACACACGCTGATGGAGAGGCAATATGTTCCACCAGGCACAAACTCAAGAGCACACATGCAGCCAACCATAAGTGTGTGTGTGTGTGTCACACAGTGCAGGTTAATACTGTGAAGCACAGAGTAATTTTCTCTCTGTCGCCAGGCGGCCTCACGCTGTGGAAACGACAACACATTAACTGTTAAACAAGACACCTTAGACCCCGGGGTGGGAGCCGAGAGTAGGAGGGAGAGACTGAGAGAGCGGGCGGGTGAGGAAGAGGAGAAACAATAAAGAAGCTGAGAAAAAGAGAGAATTGTAGAGAAAGGTTTGGTGGGTGAGAAAGAAAGAATTCCCTTTGAGGAGGCAAAGCGGGAAGAAGAGAGAAAAAGGTGAAAATGGACTGGGAGAGCAGAGAAGGAAGATTGAAACGAGTAGAGCAGCAACAATTATTCGACTAGTTGTCAACTATTAAACTAATCGCCAATTATTTTGCTAATAATCGGTTTGAGTAATTTTTTAAGAAAAAAAAGTAGGGCTGTCAATTGATGAAAATATTTAATCGCGATTAATCGCATGATTGTCCATAGTTAATCGGAATTAATCACACTTTTTTATCTGTTCAAAATGTACCTTAAAGGGACATTTGTCAAGTATTTAATGCTCTTATCAACATGGGAGTGGGCAAATATGCTTGTTTTATGCAAATGTATGTATATATTTATTATTGGAAATCATTTAACACAAAACAATGACAAATATTGACCAGAAACCCTCACAGGTACTACATTTAGCATAAAAAATATGCTCAAATCATAACATGACAAACTCAAGCCCAACAACAGCTGTCAGTGTGTCAGTGTGCTGACTTGACTATGACTTGCCCCAAACTGCATGTAATTAAAATGCGTTAAAATGAATTTGCATTAACGCATTATTATCACGTTAACTTTGACAGCCCTAAAAAAGTCAAAAATCTCTGATTCCAGCTTCTTAAATGTAAATATTTTCTTGAAATTGAAAATCTTTGAGTTGTGGACAAAACAAGACATTTGAGGATGTCATCTTGAGCTGTGGGAAACACTGATCGACATTTTTCACCATTTTCTGACATTTTATAGACCAAATAAAAAAAATACTCAACAGATTAATGGACAATGAAAGTAGCCGTTAGTTGCAGCCCTAGAAACAAGAGATTAAAAAAAACAATTAGAGAACTCCTTCTTGTCACAAAGTTGCTCACCTTTACAAACACTGGAGATCATAAAAATAATAATCAATATGGGTGTATTTGCCATTTGAAGGACCGTCACTCCAGGACTGCTCACATTGGATCATTGTCATCTGAATTCAATGTGTGCAATGCACAGCAGAAGAGCCTACAGAGCACTTTAGATTTACTTTAGAGTATATTTTAAACGCCTGTCACTTCAAGATGTCCTTTAGACACACAGGAAAAAAAAGATGCATAAAAGCACTTGACTTGACAGCAGATAATCTGCCTTTAAAAGGAGTGAAGTGCAATTTGTTTATCGTGAATAGATGGTGAAATGGATGTTGGGTGGTGGTGTGTTGGGGGGAGGAAGGAGGGGAAAAGATTGCACATATATGTTTTTTTTTAATAACTTTTATGTGTTATCTGCGTTTATGTCTTGAAATGCATCTAAAACCTTGATATAACTTTGGCTACATTACATTTGTTATCTCCATACAAACTGAAGCAAATTCTTCCTTCTTTTTCTCTCCCTGTGTCTCAGGAGGTTATTTTAAAGAGAGCAGCCGACCTGGTAGAAGCCCTTTATGGTTTGCCCCATAATAACCAGGTAAGGAACACACACACATGCAAACATCCACAAGGGAAGCAAACAAGAAAATGAACGTGTTATTTTAGCTGTCATGTTTGTGGTAATCATTCTTTTCTTCCTGTGCAGGAGATCATCCTGAAGCGTGCGGCGGACATTGCAGAAGCTCTCTACAGCGTTCCGCGAGGACACACCCAGCTCTCCGGCTCCAACCACAGCGGCATGATGGGGGTCAACTCCTTCACTGGGCAGCTGTCCGTCAACGTCTCTGAACCCCCTCAGGCCAATCAGGGTAAGGCTTTGAAAGTGTTAATCATCATAGTGAAGATTCATTTTAATGGCAATGAGTTTGTCACCACTTCTGACCCAGAAACACAGAATTAAAAAAAAGACATTTTGAGATATTCACAAACAAATTGGCAGGATCTGATATAACAATTTCCTCTTATGTTATAACAGCTCATTCTCATTCACGCCCCTCAGTGTGTGATAGCAACGACGCACAATGTAAACACATCCGCGGCAACAGTAAACGCTCCAAGAAAAGTGCTCCGGGAGTGTGGTGACGTAGTTTTTAGAGCGAGAACACACACACAGGGCGGTTGGGAGGGGAGGTGGATGGGCTCAATAACACAAGGCTTTCATTCAGGAGAACAAAGTTTGTGTCCTGTGTGTTAAGTTTCACTTTTGCGTTACAATCAGCTGTTTGTTTGCGTCCCGTGTTCACAACATTCAGTTTCATAGCTAGTTACGGCAGCTGTTAGCAGCCGGTGGGCAGCATACGTTCAAGCTCTATTCAGTAAAAACGAGTATTGGGCGAAAGTAAATTATGATGTTATCATGATGTGTTCAAGTATAATCTTGTGAAATTTAGTTTTGGTGAGAAACTTGAATAAATACAGTTGTTTGAAGGAGATGTTTTCACAGCAATATAAAGTAGATATTAGAGAGCTAACACCAGCTTAAAATGTTTTGTTTTTGACCGTGGTATCTAATTGGGTATCGAGAATCGTGGAATTTCACTGGTATTGGTATCGACGACTAAATTTCTGGTATTGTGACATCCCTATTGGCCACCTTATACGCTTCCACTGCTCAGAAATGTTTTTATCTGTAAACTTTCTCCCATTTCCTCAGCAAACTAAACTTATATTTAATATAAGTTCCAACCTTAACCCACACAGAACAGCTTGATTTATATCACGAATGATCTGTGTTCATCATGTCACTTCGAACCAACTGTCCAATCACCAAACACGCTCCTCTTCCTCTCCTCCACCCTTCCTGCAGGTTTCGTGCGCAGCAGCAGTAGCGTTTCCCCTCACGGTTACGTGCCCAGCTCCACGCCTCAGCAGACCAGCTACACTTCAGTCACCAGCACCATGAACGGCTACGCTAACAACACCGGCATGACCAACATGGGGGGCTCGCCCACTTTCCTCAACGGCTCCGCAGCCAACTCGCCTTATGCTAGTGAGTGCACATGACTGTACACACACACACACACTCAATCACATGCGACACATGGGGAGAAATAAATGTTTTTACAAGCTGGTAGCTACTTCATTGTGGAAGAGCTTGAACCAAACTGTGCTGAAGTCCTGTTAGCTGCCACCAAGCTACTTCAAAAAGCAGTTACACACCTACCTGTTTAAATACAGGTGCTCAACACTGCATACATGCATGCAAATCTTACATGCCGTACCTGCACACACGTCTGTGGACAGGAAGTGAAAGTCTCAGATCTGCCGAGTGGAGATTCCCCCATAGGGCTTTCTGTCTCTGTGTCTTCAAAAACAATCACCAACTCCATTTTGTCCTCATTCCATCTCCTCTCTCCTTCCCTCGCTTCCTTTCATCTGACAGCCACACCTCTTTTTCTCTCTCTGTTGGTTGATTGCATCCCTTTTCCATTTAGCAGAAAGCAAGAGCGAAAGAGGGGGGAGGGAGGGGAGAAAGAGGGATTCAGAGGGATGCTGTTTGTTTTGCTCATATTTTTCTGGTGATGATGACGCAAAATGAAGATTTGACTTTGGAAGAGTGTAACCGTCACGTGTCACTTCTCTTAAAAATACACTACATGGCCAAAAGTGTGTGGACACGTGAACATTACACTCATATAAAGTCTTAAAAACATGTAATGTATCACTATGTCTCACATAATGTGGAGAGTTTTGAATGTTTTGATAAAACAATAAATTGGAGCATCATGTTCAATGAAGTAACCATAATCTGTCTCTTTCCTTCATCCTTAATCCACCCCTTTTTTTTTCTTCATCCCACCTCTCCCCTCCTCTCTTCTTTAACAAATGTGATTACCACCATCCCAGTTGTTCCATCCAGTCCCACTATGGCCTCCTCCACCTCCCTCCCCTCCAACTGCTCCTCCTCTTCTGGCGTCTTCTCCTTCTCTCCGGCCAACATGGTTTCGGCGGCCGTTAAGCAGAAGTCCGCCTTCGCTCCAGTGGTCAGGCCCTCGTCCTCCCCTCCGCCCTCCTGTAACAGCGCCAACGGCAACGGGCTCCAAGGTAATTTACCGTGACAACAGCCAGTCAGTCAGAGGACGCTTAGCGGGAGGACTTCCCCAGCAGATATTCTACCACTAGAGTCCCTCTTATGTTTCACATCCTTCTCTGATCAAACATGTTTAACAGTTTTTAGGTCGGTCCCATCCACTTCCTTTACCGCCCCCCAGTAGTGGACTTTCTCACTTGTTATAACTGTTATTATTCAAGAACGTTTATATTCAACGCATTTTTATTAACGGTCGCTCAATATACTATGTCACCTGCTCTGCGTGTAACTTGTTGCGGCCATCCACAGACTTACAGCGGTACTTCTGATACGTAAAAGACAAATGTAATCCACAACAAAATACGTTTCCAATCAAACGTAATTGAGAATGCAGTTTAGTTGTAAAGGAACGTCATTTTTAGGAGACAGGGCTGCCATAACGCAGCACTACTGTATATCAGGGCATCATGCTACATCCACATTTGCTTCTTAATGTAAACATAGGTTGTTTTGACTAACAACTGAGTTTTTATCCAAGTCTGCTTTTTGTACTGCATCACCTTTTGGATTAACAGTTTTTTTCATTATCTCGCCTGTCTCTTCTCTTGACTTCCCTGTCCCTGTCCCTCTCTCTCTTTCCTGCCTGTCTCTCTGCCTCTCTCTACCAGATCAAACATTTGTGGACTCTAGCAAGTACTCAACAAGCAACTCTCTACAAGGCCTGGCCTTCACCTGAAGTATGTTCCTCAACTATCTCTTCCTTCAGCTCTGTTGACTAATTGCATTTGCAACTTTTGGTGAACTGACTAATTTCAATGAAGTAACAAATGCTGTTTCCACATCTTTTACCTCTGAATGATCTTTCACTCACTTTCCTGATTTTTAACCCCTACTTCTCTTTCATGTCATACTTTCCTTATCTCCATCTCTCCATCTTCCTTGTCTCATCATCATCATCACCACCATCTCTCCATCCTCTTAACTTTTCCATCCACATCTCATCCCACAGCACAGATCTAGCCATTCTGTTGCCTAGTAACTCCTCCCTGTCCTGTCCTCCTATTGGCTGGGGGAAAAGACAGGAAGTTAGATATTTACAAAGACAAAAAAAGACATTTGGCACAGGGAATTTATTTCTCAACATCGCTGGCCTTGTTTAGCTGTGTGTGTATGTGTGTGTGTGTGTGTGTGTAGAGACAGAGCATGTGCGGGGGTGTGGGAACTCAAAGCTCAGCCTCAAAGCACAGCTGAAATAAACACTCCCCACTTACAGCTATACACACACACTTTCCTCTGTCACACACACTCGGTGATCACACACTGGCAGCGTACCAGGGAGCGATCAACAATGACAGCTGTTCGACTCTCTTGACAGTTTATACTGGCAGTATACCTGTGAGCACCTGAGACAAAAAATGAAAAAGGGGAAAAAAAATGGAGGCTCGACTGAAACAATACATCTTATAGAGTTTTGTCATGCTGGTACTGAAAATGTAATATTTTCTCTTCAAAATTCTTATTGATAACATCTCTGGGTCGTCAGTTAGTGCAGAGAAAACGGATAAATGGTAGAGATTAATGATAAGTGCCTGCTAACGACTTGTTGTGAAGTAAATGCAATGGAACAGGGGAGGGAGAATCTAGTGGCTGAATGTTGTCAATGTTATCAATAGCACCTTTAAGTTTTCACTCATAATGAAATAAATAAAACCATTTATGTAATACTCTTTCCAGTCTGCAGTGAGTGTGTGTGTGTGTGACTTTGGGCTGGGCTCTGCTTCTCACATGTTGACACCCATCCCTTGGGTTTAAATACAACACACGCCATGATGCAATCTGTCATGCACACACACACACACACACACACAAACATACAGTAAAACTCGCCAACTGTTCCCGCGCAGAGTAAAATGTGTGTGTATGTATGTGTGTGTGTGAGAGCAGCATCGCCAAGAGCCAACTTATATGATGTGTCCCCGCTCGATTTTACTGATTTATTCGTCTATTGATGTTTTAAATGTCGCTGCAGTCACACAGCTGCACAGATGGGAAAACATATTGATGTATTTACGAGGGAATTTTTTTTACGACTCTGAAAAATATTTGGCTGCGTTCTAAATGTTTTTTTTTTCTCTTCTCTCTCCCTCTGTTTCTTTTTCCACCCAACAGCAATCCCGGGAATGATCGTCCCACCCATGTAAAGGTGTGAGTGCATGACTATGTGTGTGCGTGTGTGTGTGTGTGTGTGTGTGTGTGTGTGTGCGTGCGTGTGCGTGTGACTGTGTGCGAGATGAACCAAGCACACTCACACCGATCCCGGCGGAGGATTTCGGTGCGAGTCAGACTCCGGTCGGGGATGGAAGCAGTCGTCCCGATCTGAAGGAACAAACCCAACTCAGGCCCTTTCTAACACAAAAACAACAACTGAAGAAGAAAAAACAGACGGAGAACAAACAAAGACTGTTTGCAAAGAAATAAGTTGTTTAGACTTTGTACACCTCGATGCTTTTATAGGAGAACGGCCACGCCTACATTATGACTCTCCACGGACACAGGAAGTGTATTTATTTTGGAGAGAATCCACTTCCTCCCTTGAGTGATTTTCTTTTAGTGCAACAGTTAACGTGTGATAATCATCTTCTAACTCACATGAGGGATTTTTCTATTTATGAAGTTTGGTCATTAATGAAGGAATATAATGTGAAGAACACCTGACGATGATGACGGTGATGATGATGATGACGAAGAGGCTGCGGGATTCATACAGAGTCAGATCCAGCCGACACAGACAAGCCAAACCAGACTCACACTTTCACTTCTTGTTGCCAAATCCAGCGTCACTCTTTCAGCGCAAACAGACAGCGAGGTCTTCCTCCGCATTTAACCGAGGATCGAGATGCTTCCCGCCTGCGACTGATGCTGCATTTTTAGCCATTTAAGAAAACCTCCATGTTCGCTTTGAGCTCGCTTCACATACATCTGCAACCGCTGCTACATTTTCTAGAAGGAGAAAATCAGTCGCTCAGTCAACAGAAGGTGCAGAGAGAAAACAAAATTCAGTCATTTAACAAACCAAGAATTGAATGTATTTCCACCCAAGAGAGAAATTAGACGTGCAGCGGTTCCGGTTCAGGACAGATTTGACGATCTATCTGTAAAAAAGGCCATAAATAAGTGCATGAGTGTGTGATCGCTGGGTGCCAACAGCAGCTTCTAAACAGCTCTGCCACCGAGTCCGTCCATCGGCGCTGTTATACCACACCATCTGGTACAAAGTCGGACGCCGCCACAGCAACCTCTGTAAGAGGGTTTCACATGTCTTAAAGACTGCTGCCATTTCGATTTTGTTGTGAGAGTTCTCAAATGTTTGTCTTAATACATAAATCCTCTTGTTTTCTTTTTCTTTTGGTTTGCGGTGTTGTTTTTTTATTCTTCCTGCGATCAGCCGGCCAATCAGATTGTGTTTTTTTTTCTGTTACGTGGACATTTATCTGGTGTGATTGACAACGTGAGTGAGGAAATGATCTTAATGGTCTTAAATGCTGCGCTGCAAAGAATGTTGTTCAATCTTCAACTGAGTCTTAAAAAATCAACGTGATGTCACAAAAATACGTGAAATGACCACGACCTCTTAACAGTGCATTGTGTGGTGGCGGCTCGTAATGTGTTAAAATTAGAATTAAAATGTTTAATCACGATTAATCGCAAATTAATCGCACATTTTTTATCTGTTCAAAATGTACCTTAAAGGGAGAAGTATTTAATACTCTCACCAACATGGAAGTGGGTAAATATGCTTTCTTTATTCAAATTGATGTATATATTTATTATTTGAAATCAATTAACAGCACAAAACAATGACAGATATTGTCCAGAAACCCTCACAGGTACTGCATTTAGCATAAAAAATATGCTCAAATCAAAACATGGCAAACTGCAGCCCAACAGGCAACAACAGCTGTCAGTGTGTCAGTGTGTTGACTTGACTATGACTTGCCCCAAACTGCATGTGATTATCATAAAGTGGGCATGTCTGTAAAGGGGAGACTCGTGGGTACCCATAGAACCCATTTTCATTCACATATCTTGAGGTCAGAGGTCAGATATTTTCTTCCACCCCTACATAATAAAAGGTCGTGGTCATTTCAGATACTCTGGTGAGATCAGGTTGCTTAAAAATCCAACTTTCTGAAATTCTTTGAAAACATCTTCCAGTGAGGTTCAACTTTTTCAACTCTGCCCCGGAGTTCAGTTCAATTTTTACAGTGCTGTAAACTGTATTTAAAAGTACACCATTTCACCAATTTTGCATCCCTTTTTGACTTGTTTTCTTTAGAGGTAAAGATGAAGTATGAATTTCCATGTCTAAAAAAATGACTTTTTTTGCAGCGCAGGACAATTAGCCAGCGACATGTCTTAAATGCTCGGTGAGGACTAACGAGAAAAGTATCTGATGATTTGTAAGTGAAAGTCACTGCTCCCTCAGCCATGCAGTGTGTGTGCTTCAACAGTCTTAACTCATTCATGATTATGTTAATTTTGCCAAAGCCCTTATTTGAGACATTACTGCCTAAACAGTCTTATGCCACAGTTTCTACGCTCTTTGTCTTTTCTTGTCTGTGTAAGAATGCCATTCTGTCAGCAGCAGGTAGCGCTCACATATACGTCTTTATTGTTTCTTCATCATTCAGGTTGATGATATTTGCCACAAATATAGAGCTGATCGATTAGTTGTCAACTATTAAATTAATCGCCAACTATTTTGATGATCGATTAATCATCGGTTTGTGTAATTTTTAAAAGAAAAAAGTCAAAATTCTCTGATTCCGGCTTTTTAAATGTGAATATTTTCTGGTTTCTTTACTCGTCTATGACAGTAAACTGAATATCTTTGACAAAACAAGACATTTGAGGACGTCATCTTGGGCTTTGGGAAACACTGATCTACATTTTTCACCATTTTATAGACCAAACAATTAATCGATAAATCGAGGAAATGATCGACAGATTAATCTACAATGAAAATAATGGTTAGTTGCACAAATAGAAACTATTTGAAAGTGAATTTGGGTTCTTAACTGGACACAAAACCGAACTAGCATCATGTTCTGATAAAGTAAATCCCTCTTATTTGATGAACAGGACTCATTTGTAACTCTTGCCTGAGGGGATCTGGCCTGGATGTTAGCGCTCGATTAAAAAAAAGGGAAGAAAATACGAAACATCTTTCAATTTTTAAATTTAAACTAAATGAGAGCCAGAAGTCAGTAAGCCTCAGTGAGTAAGACTGAAAGTTGATCTTTAGAGCAGTAATCAAAAATTGGGATGAATTATCAGGAACGTCATCAAGAATTTGATAAAAGAAAGATTTTTTTTTCTGATAAAAATCAGTTGTAATTTTGGGGAAAAGAAACAACTGATGAAGACGAGTTCCTCGCTTTGTCTCTCGTGTCTAAAGATTTGAATGTTAAGACATCTTATTTGTTTTGTATCATAGTGTCTGTTTATTAAAAGCCATACGTCCACTGCTAATTTCAATCAAACTTACACGCGTGTAAGTCAAGGAAGCAGGAGGATATTCTGTCACAATGTCGTTCGTATCATTATTGTTAAAGTTTGCATAATTTAGTTGTGTTTTCTAGGTGTAGACTTCATAAATGTGTCTTTATGATTATCCGTGTTTGTCTTCCATGTGATGGATTTGAAGATGAGCTGCTCAATGAAGGCTTTCTCCAGCTTCAGTCAGGTTTTTCTGTCCTCTCTTTGCTCCTTCCTCCCATCATTTCCTCCTCCACCGTGTTTTTATTGTGCTTTTAATACTCTGTATGTTTGCCCCTCTTTTCTCCCTTTCCCCTTACAAAATGAGCCACCTATTTATTTTATCTCATATGGGTCTGGAGACCACTTTTCTGTTTGTGTCTACATGTGAGAGTGCCTGCGACTGTGTGTCTGTGTCATCAGTTTTCTCTGAAAGAAAAATGTGATGTTTTAAAGCTAAAGGTTGTTCATATATAAATACCTGTACAGGAAGGAGTACATGGAGGGGTTTGGTTAAAATGAAGTATGATCCGAAGCACCTGTCCAACGTCAGTAATCACATTTATCATGGCTTGTCTGCGTTCAGGCTCACAGTGGTGGTCATCATTCACATTATCAGCAGTATCAGTGTGGAGGGGAAGAGTACAGAGGAAACTACTGTAAAGATGATAATGTTGATTCTTTTTTTTTATTTTAAACTTTGAAGTGTAAAATAACTTTTTGACTCTCACTATATTTAATTAAAGTTCTTTCTTCTCTGTGAAATAAAAGGTGTCGGTTTTTCACTTCGTTGCTCGACAGACGTCGCTTCACCTTCCGTGCAGTAAAAAAGTTCAATAATTGCCTCACCTCAGGAAAGTCAGGCGTGATGATTTCTAGATTTATCCCGTGCTACTGATGCAGCATCTGGGACACCTCACTTTGAACCAGTGATTAGTCAAATTTACAAATCTTCTTAAATGTTAGTTTGTCCTGAAAGGTGTCAGTCTCACAAAACTGTCAGAGGCTAATCATTGTTTCAAACGAACAAACTTTATTTAAATTTAACCTTCATAAAGTACATATTAAAGCCCTTAAAGGAACAGTGTGTAACATTTTGGGGACTGTATTTGCAGAAATGGAATATAATATTCATAACTATGTTTTCAATAGTGTATAATCACCTGAAACTAAGAATTCTTGTGTTTTCACCAGCTTAGAATGAGCACAAACCAAACTCTGGCTCTAGAGAGAGCCTTTTGTATTTTTGCGTTACCTGAAGGCCACCGTAGTTCTCTACACGCTTTTTAAACTGCAGTAATGTGAGCTGCAGAGTGCAAAACTGTGGTACCGCCAGCCGCCGTCTGACTTCAGTTGCTCCTAAAGTAGCGTTACTATGGTAAGGATGGCCTCTGAGCGAGGCGAACGGCGTTACCACGGTTTTGCCACAGTCTTGGAAAGGGAGGAGTGAGCGGAGGAGTACTCAGTTGGTTGCAATCTGCAACCACACCACTAGATGTCGCCAAATCCTACACACTGTCCCTTTAAAAGTGCTATACAGCTGACTCACAAACTGAAAAGACTGAAAAAGACATTATGAGGATCGTGCACAAAAAAAAGCAAATCTATAGAATTAAATGTGAGATTAAAATGTGAATAAAATAGTTGAACTGTGACTCATCACATTGAACTTTTTCCTCACTGTTCGAACGTTATAAGCTCCATTCCCGTAAAGATCCCACAGCCAGAGAGGTCCTTCTGGGTCAAACTGTTACACAACATGTTGTAAGACTCAGACAGAGGAGGGTTTTCTTTCTGTTTCAGTATTTCAATCTCTTTCTTTCTTTCTTTTTCTTTTCCATTCTTCTGTCACATCAAGCTGTTTCTGTCTCCAGCAGCTCTGATGTTGAGCAAGGCTACCAGCACTGCCAACCATGTGGCCATACACACCGCGTGGCTGTGTGTGCGTGCTTGCGTGTGTGTGTGTGTGTGTGTGTTCATAAACAATACAAATTCTCTAGCGAGACCCGTTTCTGTAATGAGACAGATGGGCCCTGCCTGGAGTTAGCTATCAGCACAACCACAGGCTGTGTGTGTGTGTGTGTGTGTGTGTGTGTGTGTGTGTGTGTGTGTGTGTGTGCGCGTGCGTGCGTGCGATTGTGTGTGTGTTTGTGTGTTCGTGGGAAAGGGAGAAGGAGTGTGTGTGAGGTGTTATTCTCCTATTCCTAGCCTGCAGGCTTAATCAAAGAGGAGCCACAGATGTCTTATTGACACCAATTAGTTTCTGTCTCATGGCACAAACACACACACACACACACACACACACACACACATTAATACACACATATATTTAGAGTGTGAACACACATCTGCGTTTTCATTTTACAGAGTTGATATAGGTTGAATTTGGGATTATTTATGGCCTCCACTCGATGAGTTGAAGAATGCAGTCGATCTGTTTGAGCGCTAACTGCACACATTCACAAAAACACACCAGGTCGATAGCTTGTTGCCTCGGTCTGTGTGTGTGTGTGTACGTGTGTGTGAGTGTGTGTGTGATAAGTCTGAGGAGACAGGACTGAAGACATCCATTAGCTAATGGATCACTCCTCTCTCAATTTTTTTTCTCCTCTCTCCTCTTCTTTTATCCCTCTCATCCTCGCTCCATCACCACATCACACTCCCGGTGCTCTTAACCCCATCAGGAGGAACCACACACACACACAAACACACACACACACCCTAATCCCCTCTCTCCGCCTCTTCCGTCCTCCTTCAGCTGGATTCAAAACCTTTATATACACAGGCCATACACGCTGACAGCAAGCCTTCTCTTGAGGTTTGGCTCTGCTCACTGGACAGTTTCAAAATCAAGAATGTGACCATTAATATCACATTACTGCAACACAGGACGGTGAAAAGCGGACATGAGCAGCGTTTGCCCTCGAAAGATGGTGAAACCACTTTTTCAGGCTGCTGTTGTAAAACATGCACAAGTATTTTTTGGTAAGCAAATTTTCATTCATTCATTCATTCATTCAACCTTTATTTAAATCTCGAGGAATCATTGAGGGAATGTCCTCAATTTCAATTATGGCGAGAGTACAAATAAAACAGAATAAATAAACACAAGAAAATAATTAACAAGAAAACAAACAACAGAACCTTCAAATGAAACGCGTGAACTCGTGTTTACAACATGGGAAGTCGTGTACACGTTATGCTTGGCGTTTAAGTTGTGAGAACACCGCTGCTAAGCAATGGCAATATTAATGTTACTGCAGGCGTCTAGATGACACAGAGGTTAACAATTTAGCAAAGCCAGCAAGTGGGTAACATAATGCAGGAAATTCAAAGACATAATGACAGAGGAAAAAGATGAGGCCGTTGAGAATATCAATATTTTCCTCAGACCTATTATGAATGAATGAATGACTTTATTTCGAACATAAAAATAAAAAAAACAGATACATTTAATAACAAACAAAACAAGAGTACTTATATTTCCTTATAATTATGAAGAATTCAAATATGCGACTAAAATTACAATATATTAATTTATTTTGTAATGAAAAATGAACTTTCCAGAAAGGTTTGCCGAGACAAAGAATGTATATTAATAAGAAGTGAAAGTCAATTGCTCGTTCCATTGCAACATCAGCGCCCAGCAACAAAGCTACGCTTCCGCCATTTTGGACTGAAAGCAGCAATCGGACCAAAGAGTATAGAAGTAAAGACATGAAATTCTGCTGTTTTTTTTTTATTTACAACAGCCACTGCTGCCATTTTGGACTGAAAACACTTATTATATTTATAATATTTTATTGTTCAACACAGGCCATTTTGGTAGAATATGACAATATAAGAGTACGGCACTTTTTAGGCGGACGTTTTACTGACGTCCAGTAGTCGCTTTCAATCCAATATGGCGGAAGTGTAGCTTTGCTTCTGGGCGCTGATATTGAAATGGAATGAACAATTGACTTTCACTTCTTATCAATATACGTTCTTTGACCGGACACCAGTAAAACGTCCGTCTAAAAAGTGCCGTAAAAAACTAAAACTAAAATTATTTCTATTCTATTCTATTATTCTACAGAAATGGCCTGTGTTGAAGAAAAAAACATAAAAAATATAATAAGCATTTTCAGTCCAAAATGGCAGCTGTTGTCAAAAAAACACTGTAGTTTCGTGTCCTTGCGTCTATACTCTTTGACCTACATGCACCTGCTTGACTGACCATGGAGGTCCAGAGCTGAGAGGGCTTCATCACTTGAACATAGACATACAGTTTGTGGTTTTGGGGAAATGGCTGTAATGATGTGGTCATTTTCAGGTGGTTGACGGTTTGTTTAAGGAAGCAAGAAGAAGACTGTGAAGGAAAAAGAGTGAGTGAGGAAGGAGGCATCAAGTTAAAAAAGAGCAGAAGATAAAAAGGATGAGCGAGGATAAACATGAGGATGAGGAGAAGGTACCAGAGAGAGGAGAAGAGGAGGGTGACATGATGATTGTGTGTACGAGGGCGAGTGGTAATGGAGTCCTCTCTCGATAGAAAGGTGTTGCTGTATGATTTAACAATCGCGAGCCGAAGAACAATAAAATCTTACCACTGTGTGTGTGTGTGTGAATGAGAAGTGCTAAAGCTAAGTAGAGGGGATGACACTCCCTCACTGCTGCCACTCCAAAAGCACTTGTAACACACACTCACACACTCATACCCACTCACTTAAGTGGAGGGTTTGAAATTGAGCTGGGACCTGGAATGAATACTCCAAACAATTATCTTTCTCTCCTGCGTCTAGTAATCCATTTCCCATGAATATATTCACATCTGCCTCTTATTTTCCCGCTCTTCCTCCGTCCTCCTCCTCTTTTGTGTTACACATTCTCACCTCCTTCTTCTCTCCTCCCTCACAGGTGATGGTATCTTTCCCTCGGGGAGTCCTCGGACACAATGTGACAATACAGTGATCATGCTTCTGATTTATGCCTGTCACATAGCGTCCACACGGTGGACGGTTACTGGCTGCAAGTGACACACTATGTTGGCAAGATGTGGCCTCCTCCTGGAACAAAAAAATAAAATAAAATAAAATAAAATATGTGCAGGGGTAATTGTGGCGTGTGAAGAAGAGGAAAAGATATTCTAAAGGCTCATTTCTTTTTCTTTTTTAGAAAAATCTTTATTCATTTTTCACAAGTTTACAGAAAAAGAATAAATACTCATAGATGCAACTAGTTCTCTTTTAGTTACTTCCCTGGTTGTACCACAAATTAAGTTAACGGGCTGTTTATTTAATTGAATTCTTTGATTTCACGCAGTTTATTTTCCCAGTTTCTTTCACTATATTCTCTGTTACAGAAAGTTCAGCCCAGTATTTTGATTTTTTCATTAACTTTAATGTTAATATTTTTGTCTGTCCTTCTCAGCTCCGATCGGTAGTTTTAGAAGTAGTTTAGTTTAGTTTAGAAGTAGTTCTGTTGCAGTAACTTAACCAAGTCGATCTTTTCCTAATCCAAACCAAGGCCTATTGAAAGAGGCTGCGTCACTCACATGTGATCAATGCGTCATATCTTAGGGGTACCACACATGCGCAGTGAAACCTGGTCTGCCCTTGCCGAAATTGAGCCAATCGCAAAGCACAACCGCAGCTCCAGTTACACTGTGCATGTGTTATACCCCATACCCCTAGACTGTGTTCGCCCCTGTCCTAGCCTCCTTCAATAGGCCTCTATCCTAACTAAGTAGTTTTATTTTGAAAAGACTGGAGCGGAAATTAGGAAGGAAATGAGAAGGCAGATATATTGGCCAAACAATCATTAAAACGACACTTAATTGACATACAAATACCGTTAAGTAAAGCAGAGGTTAAAACTATCATTAAGGACTACATGCACAAAACCTGGCAAGAATACTGGGACTTAAGTACCACAGGGAGACATCTGATCTGTACAGTATTCAGAAACATGTAGGAGCTGATGGAATACAGAGCGGGAGCCCAAGGGAAGAGATGGTCATTACCCGTCTGAAAATAGGACAAACAGGATTAAACCAAACACTCCATAGAATAGGCAAGCACTCAACTGGACTATGCACGCACTGTAATAAACCGGAAACTGTCAAGCATGTTCTCATAGAGTGCAACAAATATGACGAAGAAAACATCTGTTGAAAGCTGCTCAGCTCTGTACTCACTGATCTTTATTCCATGGTCTTAATGACTTGCTTTTACTTGACAAGCATACTTTGTGATGTGCTATTGTGTGCAGTTGTGTATTGTGCGTTTTGTATGTTCTTGCTTGTATGACTGTAGTATGTTTCTTTGTTTTTACCTGCCAAGGGACTACAGAAGTGAATTAGCTTAAAGCTATAATCTGGTACGGTGCATCAAATGGTGACATTTATGTTTTGAAACTGTACATGGTCCCGCTCAAATAAAATAATAAAATAATAAAATAAATTAATTAATTACTTAAGGGCAACAGGAATAATGGAGAAAATTGAATTATTATTATTATTATTATTTTATTTTAGTTATTATTATTATTATTATTATTATTATTATTATTATTATTATTATTAATAATAATAATTTTTATTTTATTTTATTTTATTTTATTTATTATTTTCCCTGCCAATCTTTTGCTCCACACTCCAGTCCAGTAGGTGGTGGTAATGCACCTATAAGCTGGTTTGCCAACCGCCAATTAACACCAAAGAAGAAGAAGAAAATGAAACACGCGTCACTTGTTGCTGGACATTCGTAGGAAAACGCACAAAAAACACGTTGTTGAAAGTCGTGCAGAGCGTCTATGTACACAAATCAAATAGATTAAATTTCGTGAGTATTTCACGAGCTGCTGTGAGACTGTGTTGTAGGAGCACACCTGGATGCATCGGTTGAAAGTGTCACCAGGTAACACGGTGACGCGTTAAACCGAAACACCTGTTGCGTTGAGGAGCAGCAGCCTGAGGATGCAGGAGGAAGAAGTTCAGCCATCAGAGACTCATCTCAGAGTTCAACACCAAAACAAGGCCCTGTCATCTCCTGCTCTAATCATCATAAAGTAAGCTCATTTACAATGTTTGGACTAGTGGCCTATTTCAATATTATTGTTTATTGGGTGTACAGCTGGATTTAATGCTGATGTTACTGCAAGTGTGTGTGTGTGACTATTTGGCCGCTGTGCCAGGCTGTGTTATGGTGTTAATGTTTGTCTTGTTGGCTCAGAACCAGGTATGAGTAGACCTACATGTACACATAAAGGCTACCAGGAATCTGGTTATTTTTCTCTCATTGTAGCCTATACATGGGACATAGAAATGCAGCTAAAAACAAGGTCAACAAAGCTGATCAAGAGTAAAGAAAGAAGATAAATATTAAAAAAATAAAATAAAAGGAACAACAGCATAATGTGTCAGGCTGTTCCTGTAAATTGTAAACAATAATACAGTAATGGTGCAGAGTGCAAATATGCTGGAAGGAATATGAATGATTAATTCATAACAGGTGTCTTTATATATACGTGATGCAGGTGGATATATACAGTATGCATGTCAGGTGCCTGCAGTGGCGGATTAAGGTGGTCAGGGGCCCCCGAGGCTACTCTTTGAATGCCCCCCCCCCCCACACACACACCCTAACTCATCATGCTTTAAAGCAGGGGTGCACACACTTTTTCAGCATGCGAGCTACTTATAAAATGATCAAGTCAAAATGATCTACCTACTATAAAAATACAAAACATATATTTATTTATAAATATATTGAGTATTCTTTATATGTACAATATATGTTGGTGTACCTTGCATAACTGCATGAACCCATATTGTACAATATAACTCTGTACATGTTTTGTCATTACCTTACTCTGATGACTTGCACTGAATGGAATCAGCCAGGGATGCATAGTCCGGACAGTAGCTGCTGATAGCCAGCCTCAAGCACACTTCCAAATGATCATCAGTCAAGGTGGAACGGTATTTGGACTTAATAATCTTCATGTGGGAAAAGGCTGACTCGCATAAATAAGTGGAGCCGAATAATGCAGTCAAGGAGGTAGCACATTTCCTCATGTTGAGGTACTTTTCCTCTGTGAGGAAGTTCCAGAACTGTCCATGAGCCCTGGACTTAAGCTGAATGTCAGCTTGTAGTGTCAAAATCTCATCCTCCACTCCAGATGAGTTCAGGTGAAACAGTGTTGCAATTTTTGATGCAAGTGAATCAGCCTCAGCATCTTCCCGAAAAGGGTAGCACATGAATGTAGCGACTGGCTCCAGTAAAACAAAGTCTTGAAAGCGTCTGTCAAACTCTGACAGACAGTTCTCAATCTGCTCTGATAGGCTGACGTCTATTTTTTTTTTTTTTTTAATGCCATGCGATCTACCCACACTACCTTTGCGATCGACCGGTAGATCGCGATCGACGTATTGGGCACCCCTGCTTTAAAGGGACTGTTTGTAAGAATCAGAAATTGGTTGTAACAGCGACACCTGTGGCCGTTAAGTCAACGAAAGTCAGTGTCCTGTTGCTCGCGCTCGCCCGTGTGCACGCGCTACGTGAATGTGAGCGAGCATCCGTCAAAACAGTGAGGCGACAGCGAACACACATCAGCTAAAACCACAATATCACTCTGTATTTCACCTGCTTGGCAGTAATGTTAGCTGCCGGAGGGAACAGGGGAGACACTGGCACCCGGTCGGAGACGATAATGTAACTCGTTTTCTGCACAAACGTCCCACTGTACATTCACTAGATATTCTCAGAGCTAAACTAACTCTTCTGCAGTGTGTAGTGTGCGCGCATGCACGTGAGGTGGAGCGAGAGAGCGAGAACACGCTTGAGACCAAAGCTACGCTCTCCCCCGCGTCACTAGATATAACTTTGTGGTTTTGGTGCTTCCATGTAGTTTGTGTTGGAGTCTTGTCTGAACAGCGTAGTCACACGGGAGCTTGGTCATGGTGTTCTTTCAGCCGTTGTGCTTTTCGTTTTTGTGCTCCGTGATCATATATTAATTTTAACGCTATTCTGTCAAGTAGTGATGTGTTATTTGAAAACCAGCTGAGTGGCCAGATGTGTCCCACATCAACATAATTTATGTTTCTTATGGGCCAATAAGGGTAAAGTTTTTGTTTTTTCTCTGAAGTATATTTAAATAATTAAATATAATCTGTCCAGTCTGGGGCCCTTGCAAACACGGGACACCTACAGTAGGCTGCAGCCTGTGCATGAATCCACCCCAGGGTGCCTGTACCATTACCTCTGATGATGATGATATATAAGGTTTTTATGATCAAACTGTGGTGCATTCAGGCAAGTATAGTTGTAATCAGGCCTGGAATTCATCATTTTAGGGGCAGGGCTACTTGGCCTTTGGTGTTGTCAATGTTTAGGGCAGCAAGGCCATTGGTAGAAGGAACCAATGGGTGCTTCCCCTCAACTAGCGAAGGAACACTGTGCATCGCGTCCATAGAATAGGCGCATATTTTTAGTGGAGCTTCTGAAACGCGGTGCAGAGTGTCTGGTCGAGACGAGCATTGGAGTGGCCGCAATCGGCGCAGCTGCAACCGGTGAATCCAGGGGTAACATTTGTGTCAAACTATCGTCATTAATAGCCCGGTTTTCCAGCAGTTCATACCAGGCTTGAAATCGAACCCAACACTGGTTATGCGAGCAGCGTTTTACTTGATGTTGCCCAGCAAAAGACACTGGTGTCTAAAAAACATATTGACAGGAAAGAGGCAGAGGAGAAAACAATGAAATCAGATGGGGCGGCGTGGGCGGGGTCCTCTACTTGTAACAAAACGTCTCTTCTTTCATTCACCTCCATCATCTCCAAACAACAGAAATGAGATGAATCTGCTCTCTGCTCTGTTTTGTTCTCGTCTTGGACTCTTTTGGGTTCATATTAATTTAACTCCAGCATCCCCTTTGTTGCCAGTTGATGATCTGTGAAGCATTAAATTGTCATTGTTCTTTCTTAGTTACTTTAAATCTGGAACTGTGACATCACCACTTACTACCTAATGATATCATCACCCGCTGCCAGGAAACTGAGATTATCAATGAGCTGATGCCCAGAAATGTGTTGTGATTGGCAGGGATGATTGGTGATGATATCATCCTGTTGATCGGCATAAAAAAAAAAAGAAAGAAAACACAGCACTTCTGGTTTGCATGGTGATGATGATGTCACTGCCATTGTGTGGAGGTTGTGTGCACATATGTGTGTGTGTCGGACTACAGAATGTGGATATGATATCATCACGTCCCACCGGGAGTAATGCCTATCCCAGTCATCACACACACACACTTGCACAGCCCACACACAGTGTTCTGGCAGCGCTCTTGTCCAGCCGCTGTGTTAAAGGCCAGACGTAAAAGTCAAATGTCACGGTCGTGAGGTTCTATTCACCTTGCAGAAACTCTGAATCCGTCCTGAGCTTCAGCGTGAAAAGCTTCTGCCAAACAGCTGACAGCAGGACGCTCTGAAAGCTCACCGCACGTGATCCTGCATCGATTTTAATTTAATAGTTTACATGCAAAAGAATAACTCAGTCAATACTTTATTTAATTTGCAAAGAGACGTGCCCACTCAGTGTGTGTGTGCCCTCTCAAAGTAGTGCTATGATGTTGGATTTTGATGTTAGATTTTTGGTTTAGAATTGAAATCGTGACATCCCTACTGCTAACCAAGAGCCTCACATTCACCCACATGCAGACTTTTATTTACCAGTCGGGGACAGTTTGAGACCAACCAACCCTAGATGACCTGCTCTTCCACTTGGAACATACTTTTGATGTTTTATTCAGAACAAAATGCTTTTTCCTGCTGCAGGAAAACATAAACCGCATCAGTTACTGCGTCTCCGTATAATTTTATCACTAACTTCCAGCCCAATACTGAGTGATTGGAACAGCAGATGTTTCAGAATTTTGTATCCCCACTGTGTTATTTCATTGAGCAATAAAAAGTAGAGAAACAGACATATATAATAAGAAATATGTTTCACTTTAACCTCTCGGGGGCAGAGCTCACTCCCCCATAATCCTCTCTATCTCCCTGAGTGTTGCTGTTGAACCCGAGCCAATTGAATAATGCCTCTGCCCAGTCAACCGTGTGTGTGTGTGTGCGCGTGTGTAACTGAACCCCGGATTTTAGCTAATTTGTGAATATTTGAGCAGAGGGAGCTTACAGCACATAAACACACACACACACACACACACACATGGCCAGTGTTTTTACAGTTTCTCAACATATCCCCGGTGCAGCCCTCTGAAGCTGTGTGCTGCCAGCTGAGTGCTCAGGCAGGAGGTCTGCAGCCTCCGCTGACCTCCTCAGCGACCCCTGGGAGCCTTTTTCACAGAACCAAGTGTGTAACACCGAGCACTGTGCGAGGTTTGATCTCCCGCTGCAATAAACACAGAAACACACCACCAGGGATCGAACAGTTATCAATAGTTCATCGGCTGCCATGGACTTTAACCCTTCGATGTAGTCTTAGCAGACCCCGCAGCCTCTTTCTAATGCAACATCTTATCTAAAAAAAATGAATTTTTATTTGTTTTCTCAAGCAATGCTTCATTTAAATTGTTTGAATAAATACTGTGTATATTTGATGAAAGCTAAACAACCATTATACAACTTTCTTTTTTAACTTTACTGATTGTGTTTTAGTGTTTTCAGCACTACGGTCCAACGGACTAATGTTTTATGCATTTTTGAGAAGAAAAGGTCGTTGTAAGTTACATGCAGTCTAAAAAAGCTTAAAGGAACAGCTCAAACTTTTGGGAAATTCGTAATATGAGAAGAACATTATCAACCTGATGTCGGTGCATTAAATGCGGAGCTAGAGAAGAGGGCAACATGCTGTGTTTTTATACATATATATATATATATATATATATATATATACATATACATATATGTGTATATATATATATATGTATATATATATATATACATATACATATATGTGTATATATATATATATATATATATATATATATACATATATATATATATACATATATATATATATATGTATATATATATATATATATATATATACATATATATATATATGTATATATATATATATATGTATATATATATATATATATATATATACATATATATATATATGTATATATATATATAGGTGTCTTTCCGTTTTAAAAGGATCAGACGTCAGGAAAGAAACATGACAAAGGCAATACAGTCTGCCTCTGCTTTTTAGAGGGAAGGCGAAGGAGACAAAACAACAAAAAATGGCCAGCAGGGGGCATGAATGAAACGTTTTACTGAGACGGATGGAAATTAAAGGCAGAATGAGAAGGATTTGTTGGTTCTGTTTCATAAACACAACATTCAAAGTTTGCCCCTTATGGTGCTCGCCAGCGGGTGAAAGCCAACCCCAGATTCACTATCGTTTTGGAACGAGCTTTGTCCACTTGGCGTTTTTGCCTGGCTATATTTAGTCTTTTTCGGCGCTATGTCTGCCATTTTCGTAGCTTCCTCTTGGATGCGCGCTTATGATCTGGCACCTGGTCGTTTTTATGGAGGTTGACGCCATAGGTGCAGTTTGAACTTTAAGGTTGAGGGTTCACAAAAACAAAATCTAGAGGTAAAGGTAATGTGTAGAACAGAGGCTTCATTTACACGAAAATTAATAATCAGGATACCAGCAGATGCATTTTCATATTCCGACTAATATGTGTACTAGTATGAATGTCCATATAGAGGGTTTTTTTCTGAGCGCCAGCGTCGCCGCCGATACTTCAAAATGTGAATAAAAATATGTGAATGGAAACACGGCTACTGAGACATGAGATGAGTTTTACGGCTGCTTTTTAGAACTGCAATGCAGAAATGAATTGGAGAGGCAGATTTCCTGTTTGTTTTTTTTTTCTCATATTTGTGCATGAAGTTGTGTAAAAGCATTAAAAAGAAATAGTTTAGAAACATCTGAAGCATCATATTTAGCAATACCTCTTTTACAGTAACGTCTTAAATTTTGGGCGACACCGCAGTAACTGAACTCCCAACACACACTTCATGGTGCTTCAACTCACTTCACTCATCACATCCTAATCTGCACGCACACACAAAAATGCATAACTGTAGGTCGAAACACACTCAAGTCCACGACGCCACGTACACAAATACGTGTATGCCCATACTGTATGCACACTCTCTCTCTCTCTCTCTCTCTCTCACACAGGAGTGGACACACACACACACACACTCACGTCCAACTGGGTTGTTTTTCTAAGGGGTGTTTATGTAAAGGAAGTTGGATCCTGAAACTCGCTGCATACTTCACATTTATGAAGGTTGGAAACGGCCCGACTGCTGATATGATTACACCAAGAAGCAAGCAGGAAAAAGCTCTGACATTCTCATATGGAAGCCATTATCCTCGATCACTTTCTCTCTCTATTTATCTTCACCTTTTCTTCTCTCCCCCATCCATCCTCTGACTCTGTCTCTCCCTTCGTTCTCTTAATTTCCCCTCTCTTTTCTTTTCTTCTCAGTTTCTCACATGCTGTTTGTGTTTATGAGTGTTTGCTTTGCACGAGCTGCATGCATGTGTATCTGACGCCTGCTGTGAATTGTTTTGTGTGGACACAAGCATCAAGAAGTGAAGCGCACAAATACACATGCAGGGAAATGGTTTGATTAACGGCTAGTTGGCCTGACTCTCCTCTCTGGATCAGCCACAGTGTTAGACATTAAAAACCCATAATTCACTAACACCCCACCAGATCTGTGTGTGTGTGTGTGTATGCGTGTGTGTGTGTGTGTGTGTATGCGTGTGTGTGTGTGTGTGTGTGTGTTTCTCATAAGCCCCCTCCACCCATCAATCCACTCCCAGATGACATCAGAAGAGTGAGGAGTGAGAACACAGTGCATGACTGACAGAGCCCAGGACAAGAGAGGGATAAACCCTGATGCTGTGTGTGTGTGTGTGTGTGTCAGAGAGAGAGAAAGAGAGAGCGCTCTCACGCCCTGGATGCTGTAATGACACAATCATCTTTGGCTGAGTTGGTGTGGACACACACACAATCACACTGAAACTGAGATCCACCCTGCCTGACTGCAGCTCGGTTTCCAAACATTGCATCAAATTCCCAGAAATATGACAACAGGAACCTGAGAAGCCAGAGCACAGAGAGTCTGTCGCTGACCTCCGAGTCCTGCACACACCGAGGAGTTTCATTTTGAACTGATATTTTATTTGTCGGAAACTGTCCGTGCCTCTCTTAACATAAACACCCATAACAGATTAGTGACGGTCAGAGCTCCATAATCAACTATTTCAACAATCAACTTCTGCACACAACGTTACGTCTGTCTGTCCTCATTTCAGGCTGTTCTCATACACCGTTCGTAGCTATACATACGAAAAGCAATGCACTGTCATTCGTATATATCCCACAAAATTAATGCATATTTAATCCATGTAATCGTGAACCATGCAGGAAGTAAACACCGGACTTTCACCCAGGAGACCAGTGTTCATGTCCCGTGTGAAACCAAAATTCAACGTTGATTTATTTGTCACAAAACTTCCGTACTTCCGTAACGCCACGTCCGTAACGCCACGTCCGTAACGCCACGTCCGTAACGCCACGTCCGTAACGCCACTTCCGTAACGCCACTTCCGTAACGCCACTTCCGTAACGCCACTTCCGTAACGCCACGTCCGTAACGCCACGTCCGTAACGCCACGTCCGTAACGCCACGTCCGTAACGCCACGTCCGTAACGCCACGTCCGTAACGCCACGTCCGTAACGCCACTTCCGTAGTTATTCTAACCCAAATCACGATTGTTTCCTGAACCTAACTAAGTAGTTTTGCTGCCTGCCTTAAAGGGAAATTTGTCAAGTATTTAATACTGTTATCAACAGTGGACAAATATGCTACTTTATGCAAATGTGTGTGCAGTATATATTTATCAATGTAAATCAATTAACAACACAAAACAATGACACATATTATCCAGAAACCCTCACAGGTACTGCATTTAGCATAAAAAATATGCTCAAATCATAACATGGCAAACTCAAGCCCAATGGGTAACAACAGCTGTCAGTGTGCTGACTTGACTATGACTTGCCCCAAACTGCATGTGATTATCATAAAGTGGGCATGTCTGTAAAGGGGAGACTCGTGGGTACCCATAGAACCCATTTTCATTCACATATCTTGAGGTCAGAGGTCAAGGCACCCCTTTGAAAATGGCCGTAACAAGTTTTCCTCGCCAGCTACAACCTCTGAAAGATTAATTGTGTTAATGGGTTAAAGAAAATTAGTGCCGTTAAAATTAATTGCGTTATCGCGTTAAGTTTGACAGTCCTAATTATTATTACTAACACAATTAATGGCAAAAACAAGATACAAGCTGTAATGAACTGCAGTTGTCCTTTACAGTATCTGATGGCACTATATTAAACTACAGAACACATTATTTTAAGTAGCTCCAGCCGCTGGAGAACAAAAATAGAGTAACAAGATAACTGCTGCTCTCAGTATAAAAACAGATGTAAATGTAATGTACATGTAAGAAAAACCTGAAACCTTCATAAAAAAACACGCTGCGGCCGGTCCGTCTCCCATAAATAGAACAGACCAGGGTCTATTTAGGAAAACTTTCACATTCGCAACACAATAGTTTGAGGTCTACCACATATCACCACCAGAGAGGAACGGGAGGTAAAGAAAGACAGAGAGCGGAGACACTGGGAGACGAGAAACAGAGAGACAAAATCAAATCTGGCAAAGACAGAGGGCTCATATGCCTCCTGGACTTGTAGGTGTCCCTGGAGTCTCACATTGTTTTAGTCCTGCGGTTGCAGCCTCGGCATTGGACTCTGGTTTGGGTTAGGCCTGATATGTTACTCTATTGAAAACAGTGGGACAGCCTGGGAATGTGGCGGGGGAAAACACAGGGAAAATGAGCTGAGAAATGTCTGTTTGTTTGTTGCGGAGAAGAAAAAAGGGAGGAGAGTGAAGGCATGTGAGTTCATCTTAGGAGAAAGTTTCATTTACACACGCTTTCCTCTCTGTGGACTTGCACATGTTGGCTTACATGTACTGAAGCGTGTTTGTGTGTGAAAATGCAGCTATGGCGCGTCTTTTCTCCACCCTGCGGTGTGACTGGTGGTTTGTTGTCCTTGTTGATGGATTGATGGAGGCTGCTCTCCTGTGGTTGGTTGAAGGGTTAGTCCATCATTCACCTGTCCAGGTGCACCGCAGACATTTACTCTCCTCTCACCTCATCTAACTTCTCCTCCTCCTCCTCCTCCTCCTGCACCTCCTGTCATCTCCTCCTCCTCCTCCTCCTCCTCCCTACATCTCAAACCTATCCGTTTTCTTGTGCTTTCTATAAATTGAAGGGTGACAATATACTCAAATATGTAGTTGGCTACTTTTGCAAAATGATAACCCACCAGAATACTGTAATGACTTATTTTCTGGAAAACAATCTGACCACATGTGAAAGTGTATAAGGGCTAAGATCATGTTATGATATTAGTTTGTGATGGCCATTCCCATGGTCTATTATGTCAATTTTTGGGTTGATACAATTAGTTATACAGATTTGGTGCTAAATTTAACTATTTTTTACCACTCGATAATTGATCAAAATGATCAATATTCCCTCCAAAATACCACAATAAGACACCAAGACCTTGAGGAACACCATAGAAAAAGCCATGCTGTGATTTGGTTTCAAAAACTTTCGACATCTTTAGATTTCTTTAAGAATTGCATTTTTCGTCGATTGGGTGGCGAGCGCTTCTGTTCTGGAAACTGCTCAGAAACCCCCTTATTGTCAATCTAACTAGGAAAGCCATCCATCCTCTGAATGCTCTAGGTCTCTAGTTTGTGGCTGTAAAGTTTCATGAGGCTGTGATTATCCTAGAGGTCACCACAGGTCATTTAAAGTGGCAGTAGGCAGTATATTTTTGGTATCATTGGGCAAAAATTCCATAATAATCTTTCAGCATATTGTAATTCAAGTGTTCTGAGAGATAACTAGACTTCTGCTCCTCCTCATGGCTCTGTTTTCAGGCTTCAAAATATCTAGCCCATGACGGCAGACTTTGACCAATCACTGGTCATTTCAATGAGAGCGTTCCTATTGGCTGTGCTCCGGTCATGTGACCGGAACTTGGCGTTCCTTCACCAGATTTCAAAAGGGCGGCGGCGTCACAAACTTTCTCATTTTACAGCTAAACCGTGCACTACAAAATGATTCTGAAAACATTATATGCGTGGAATAGGCATTAACGTAACATTATATTGATTCATATTTAATCAGCGCCTAGTTTGACCGTTTCGTCGGTGTTCGCGAGTGATTGACAGCCGGCTCTCATAGACAGCAAATGGACAGCAGACCTCAGATCAGCTCTTACTGCTTGTTTTCCTCCGGTCTGTGAACTCTTGCAGATGTCGTTAGGAGCACCAAAGGACACCAGAGGACTTAGAGGCACATGATTTTTTTCAGGTTACCTGTTTTCATGTACTACTGTCAGGATATAGCAACCGTTTTATAAAAATAACTTTTTTTAATCATGCAAATAACTGCATTGTTTTTGCCCCAAACTGCATGTGATTATCATAAAGTGGGCATGTCTGTAAAGGGGAGACTCGTGGGTACCGATAGAACCCGTTTTCATTCACATATCTTGAGGTCAGAGGTCAAGGGACCCCTGCGATAGTCGCCATGCCAGTTTTTCCTCTGCAAAATTTAGTGTAACTTTGTAGTTATTTAGCGTTCTTCCTGACAAGCTAGTATGACATGGTATCATTGGATTCCTTAAGTTTTCTAGTTTCATATGATACCAGTATCTTCACTCTAGCTTGAAAAATGAGCCCGCTACAACCTCTGAAGGCAGAATAGCGACCGGGCCCTCCGGCGGGCCGTCGGAGTGTTAAGGGGTTAAAAGATTTTTTTCAGTAGCTCAGTATAGTTTTTAATATCCTCTATCTTTCTTCCTGTGAATACTCACTGAGTTTTTTTTTTAAAAATAAACTGTGCATATGCGGTACATATTTTGTGGTCTTGTAAGTAGCGCGCGGTTGCACGGCTGCAGGCAGACAGCCGCGCTAAAAATGCATGTACTGTACTCAAAGTGGTACTGCAAAGTGTTTCGGACATCGGTTTATCACATGGCTTACATCAGTGGATACCGCTGCAATCTTCTCTCTGGCAGATCATATGAAATAATTTCCCTCGTACGTCTGTCTGTCAGAATGATTTTCATATCGGCCTACCAGCAGACGGAGATATTTTTGGCCGGTACACACAGTGCATAAAGAAAAAAACTGATGTCAGAGCACAGGATCACCCAAGTTGCAGTGAAGGAGCAGCTTTACAAGGTGTTGCATTCCAGCGTTTTCTGAGCAACACCTGTGATTGTCTGGCACCTTTCTCTGGGCCGATGCTGCTGAAGAAGAAGAAGTGCAGGCTCCGGTTATGAATTCTTCCCATCTGGATTGTTGGCGTTTTAATTCTTCAGCAAACGGCGGCATCAATAGCATTTTAGTTTGCAGCATAAAGTCTTCTTAGCAGCGTCGCTGCCATGTTTACAACAAATGAGAAAAGCTCAACTTGTCTTGCATTTTAAATCTTGTCCCAGAAGACTTAAAGGGGCTCTATGTAAGAATCACAAATTGCTTGTTAACAGTGACACCTGTGGCCATTAAGTCAACAACAGTCAGCCTCCTGTTGCTTGTTCTCACACTACGTAGACGTGAGCGAGCATCGGTCAAAACAGTGAGGCGGTACACACCATGAAGTGAACATGATTGACAGCTAAAATCACATTATCACTATATATTTCACATACTTGAACACCATAGTTTTGGTCGGAGTCAATAACCTTACTCGCTCCGGAGCCCGTCACTTCACTAAGCAGAAAGGAAACAAGACACAAGTATCCTCTTTTGGTTTTGAGGAGCTGCAGCATTTATTTCTGCACAAACTGCAACTTCCACCGTACATTCACTGATATCTTCAAAGCTAAACTTACTCTCTTCTGCTCCGCTACTCTGCTCGTTTCGCCGCCGCTCGTACACATTCACTCCCACAGCACTAGTTTTCCTCCGACGTCGGTCACATTCCTGTTTTTGTAAGACGGGCTTCGCTAGATATTGCTTTTGTTTTTTTGTGCTGACCTGGAGTTTGTGTTTGAGTCTGAGTTGTGGTGGGTGCTGGTCGTTTGTTTGCGACTCCATTTCTAACTGTACGTTAGCTACCGTTTAATATCCATGTATTTGCGCTGAAGAGAGTAGGCACACGCGAGCGCGCATGAAGTCACATCCGCTGGGACACCGATCCGAGTCCTTCACATAAAAAGCAGTCTACAGGCTGATAGAGGAAACACAGAAAGTCACGGAAGGGTCTCATTTTTTAGGTTAGGTTACAACCTGTTCACACATTTGCAGTGTAAAAAGTTGCATACAGTACCTTTAAATTCTATTTTATAAATACACACACACACACGTACGCACAAAGACCCACAACACGCCTCCAGTCCTCTTTTACAACCACCTCTTCCCTAATTCCCTTTCCCCTTCTCTTCCATCACCCCCCCTCACCCTTTTACCCCGTGCATCCATCCACCCCTTGTCCGCTTCAATATATGTTGCAGACCAGTGTGCTATGTTGGCGGTGGTCCAAAGAAAAGCACCTACCACACACATACACACACACACACACACACACACACACACACACACACTGTGAGGGTGGTAATCCCACTTTCTGTGAACCATGTGGAAGCCATTGCTGTGTACTCTGTTGTAATTGTGTTGTATTTGAGAGAGAGCTGGTCTACATTACCTACTTCATTACCATGCACGTACATGTGTGTGTGTGTGTGTGTGTGTGTGTGTGTGTGTACACTGCCACATACAAGAGACAGAGTGAAAATGGATACAGAAAGAAAAGATTGACACAAAAGAAGAGGGAATAGTAGCACCCCACCAGCGTGATGAGATATTATTGCCACAGTTTGTCTGAAACATTTGAATAAAACTACTTTATAACCTAAAGTGCATGCCAGTGATCGTGCTCTATCTCTACAGACACACACGCAGACCCCATACACCATTACACACACAGATTGCATAATTACACATAATGGATTGAAGGCTGCAAGCACTCTGAACGTCAATCTAGCGTGTGTGTGAGTACACAGACCTCACTCTGTGTAGTTTACCTGTAAACAAGCTGAAATTAGCCATGTAATATACAGTGTACTGCTTGGGTCAAGTGATCGTGGAAAATAAGACACAAAAGTGAACTTGGATGTTTTGTAACTTCTGGGTGATAACATGTGGCGGAATCGTATTAAACACAGAGCTGAAGTCATAATAAAATTATAGCTGTCAAGGTTCGTTTTAACACCACAAAATTCTTTAACGTCAATATTTGTCATTGTTTTGTGTTGTTAATTGATTTCCAATAATACATAAATACCTACATTTGCATAAAGCAGCATATGTGTCCACTCCCATGTTGATAAGAGTATTAAATACTTGACAAATCTCCTTTTTAAAGTACATTTTGAACAGATAAAAAATTAGCCATTCATTTTTTATTAGTCATGATTAAATATTTAGTCAATTGACGGACCTAAATACAACATTCTGACAGAAAGGCCATTGCTACCACTGTTGAGAAGCAGACAAGCAAACTTTTAAACTGGAGAAAACAAACTAAGGTCCTGACTTTCACCAAGATCACCAAGCTTTTCATTCAAAGATGATTCTCTGCATGTGTTTGCATTTAAAGAATAGGGGTCACATTTATCAGGTCTGTCTTAAAACAATACTGACATGACAATACACAAAAGTTGCTGTAATTGTTTCTCCAAAGAAATTTAAATGTAAGTGACGGGGGACAAAATCCTTGTTATGAGCAAAAATGCATTGTGAAGTTCATCTGAAGGTAATCAGGGCTTCAGCGGTTTAAGTTTAGACTAAACAAGTGGGTATCATCAGAGGTTACGGCCTTTCTTACTATGAAATTACCTCTTGGAGCTTCCACGGGTAGTGTTTCCATGTTAAGCAACGGCATAGGGATGTTAAGACAAAGCAGGAATGTGGTAAAAAGACTGTAGCTTCAGCTGAACTTAATAAACCAAACTTTTGTTATCAGAATAATTTGAAAGCTGTCATAACTCAACCTGATATCATGCCAAAGCGTGTAATAGACCCACCTGTCCACCAGAGGATATCGTTTCCTGTGCATCATGTTACAATCAGCTGTTGACAACGTTCAGTGTCATTTTTACTCTAGGGCTGTCCCGAACACCTTTTTATGGGCTTCGAAGGTTCGATGAGAATTATTCGAAGGTATTCGAAGCTTCGGGACAGCGCCGCTGCCGCACTACTGTATACAGCAAACAGCGATATCTGTCTGTCTAAGTCAGTCTGACTAATAATATTTAATGTTGAATATGAATCATGAATAATGTTGCGGAATTATTCCTCATTTCACGGGATATTTTGGGATTTATACAGTATTATTACATACTTGTATATAAATAAAAGCAAAAAACAAAGCATTCGAATGCTAATTTGGTGGTTGATTACCATGGCAACGACCAAAGCTTCGAAGCATTCGGGTCAGCCCTAGTACAAACGTAGTAGTTTTAAACCCAACCATGTAGTTCTTTTATAAACCTAACTATAGTGGTTTTGTGCCTGATCCTAAAGTGACACCAAGTATGAAAACGTGTTGAAATGAGATGCTAAAAGCAAGAACGACGTTCTTATTGAACACCTTTGCCTTGCGCATTATCATGTCATTCATGAGTGGCTCAGAAGTAGAGCAGGTCGTCCTCAACTCGGAAGGTCGGTGGTTCAATCCCCGGCTCCTCCGGTCACATGTTGAAGTGTCCTTGAGCAAGACACACACCAAAGGCTGTGCCGTCGGTGTGTGAATGAGTATTTAGATCAGATCCTGATGGGCAGGTTGGCACCTTGCATAGCATCCTCTGCCATAAGTGTATGAATGGGTGAATGCTGACATGTAGTGTAAAGCACTCTTATGCCTGGTTCAGACTACACAATATCAGCCCGATTATAGCCCGACACGGCCGTCGTAGGGGATCGGGAACGATAAATGAGTGTCGTTTGCGAAAATCGATCCTCTTATGTCGTGCAATGTGTCATAGTACACGACAACCGACGCCACGTCTAGGACGACCCACGACACCCCAAGGAAAAGTCTAGCCTGTCAGGATTTTTCGTCTTGACGCGCCTAGTGTTACATCTTATGTTGACCAGGTGCTCTGTCCAGCGCGCAGTCGCAGTCAGGTCACTTGGTAATAAACAAACATGGCGAAAAGGAGGAGGGATGCCGAGTTTGCTGCTGTCAGGTGGGACAACGAAACTGACTGAAGTATCGACAGCCCATACCGTCCTCTCTGTGCCACCCAGGGGCGCATCCACAACCCTTTTTTCTTTCTTTTCTTTTTCTTTTCGCAACACAAGACCGCCAGCATCACGCACAGCGCTTTTCTCGCCATGATTGACAGTTGCTTCAACCGCCTCCCCAATGACGTCTGAACTCGTGCATGATCGTGAAATACGACGTGCCATGATTGGTCGTGGTCATACGTGGGCGGCAGTGGCTCAGAGGGTAGAGCAGGTCAGCCACCAATCGGAAGATCGGTGTTTCGATACCCAGCTGCTCTTGGTCACATGTCGAAGTGTCCTTGAGCAAGACACGTAACCCGAAATTGCTCCCGAAGGCATAGCCATCGGTGTGTGAATGAGTATTTAGATTACCTCCTGATGGGCAAAGTTGGCACCTTGCATGCCTCTGCCATCAGTGTATGAATGTGTGTGTGAATGGGTAAATGCCGACATGTAGTGTAAAGCGCTTTGAGTGGTCGGAAGACTAGAAAAGTGCTATATAAATGCAAGTCCATTTATGTGTAGTCTGCAATAGTTTATGGCGCTGTGATCGTTAGATCTGACATAGTGACCATCGTCAAAGACAAAAATATCGTGTAGTCTGATCCTGGCATTAGTGGTCGGAAGACTAGAAAAACGCTATATAAATGCAAGTCCATTTACCATATACCATACGCCTTTTCGTGCGACCAGGCTGCATAACTAGCCTACACAAAGTGGCTTTAAGTAAGGCCAGGCGGTACGAGGTGGAGAAGATCGAACATCACATAGCAAAACTCAAAATGCATGTCTGGTACAGTGTGTGCAGTGAGTAGAAGTCAGGTCCGGTGGCTGTTTTGCAGAGCAAAAACTTTGTGAGAAGTCCAGCCAGCTACCTGCCTCCTCCTCGCTGGTGTGAGATCAGCCCTCCTGGGTGAATCCAGAGTGGAGCCTCCTGGTGCATCACTCACAGAACTGCTCACCGGTCAGCTGCTGCCAATGCTGCAGTGATCGATACACCGAGTTCCTGGCTGCACGCTCGCCTTCATCCATCCTCAGGAGAGAGCAGAAGAGACAGAAAGATGGAGATGTAAGCATCAAGAGAGAAGCAGAGCCAGAGAGAAGAAGATAGTCAGGAAAAAAGCATCTCTCAGCGCCCTGCAGAGTGAGATAAATAGGAAGGGCAGTCTGATACATGAGCTGATGAATGATTGAGCTAACACCTCCCCCAATAGCCTCCCATCACCTTCCTCCTCTACACACATCCTCACTCCCTCTGTTTATTTATTTACCTCAGCAGAGCAGCGTGGGACCAGAGAGGAGAGGTGATGAATGGAACGGAAAGTCATACAGGGCAGGAGCACCATTTGGACTCCATTTGTGTGTGTGTGTGTGTGTGTGTGTTGTTCTTCCATCCTTGTGAGAACTAGTTTCAGGCCTTTCAAGTTATGGCATTTTTGCAGAGTGATGTAACATTGGTCCGTCCACACTTCTTCCAGGGGTCTATTTATGGTTAATAAATTGGGGTTTAATTTAATAATTAGAGATTAGAACAATCATTAGCTACCAGGAGCCAAATGTTGAAGCCAGCGTGGAAGAGCATCAAGATTCAGTTCATCAAACGTTTCCAAAAAAAAGTCTCACTGCCCTGACGTCAGTGGGAAAGACCCCAACTTTTCTCACCAAGTGCAAAACAGCTTGTGGTCTTTCTGATGTATTTACTCAGAACCTTTAAAAGAGTACTACTGAGGAAATATATTGAGACATGTGTTATTGAAAACACAAAGCTGAGTCACAGGATGATGTAGCGATGTGAATACCCCATTCAAAAATCTGAACTTCCAAGTAGTGAAAGTAATGAACTGCAATGTTGATTCACATGTTTTACTGGAACTCTGATGCATAAAGAGAAAATACTCATGGACAATAAGAGGTGACAAATCTCCTGAAATCTGCCCCAGATTTTCAAGCAATATTTGTTTATTTGCTTTCTTGCTGAGCATGAGATAATTGTAAAAACACATTTTTTAGTCTCACAGGGGGGTTATGCACCGGAATATTTCTTGGCGGAATTATGACTTTCTACAGTCTTGACATCACGGCAACCAGCAGACTCCAGGAAGTCACTGCACCCTTCCAAGAAATTGTCTAGCTGGCTCATGGATGATTAAAGAGAACTGGATACAGTGTTGGAGGCGGGTTCTCGTTCATTCCTATGAGAGTTGATAAGTGGCGCATGAAGCAAAAATGTACCCGGATCATCCGGCGATCTTCCGCATCCATTGGGCCCATAGAGCAGGCGCAGTAGCGTTTCCTTTAACTCCGCCTCCCAGCCCTCGCTCCAGCCTCAGTCTGGCTCTCATTCATATAAACAGAGGAAGGAAAATATCTCTGGAAACGGCTATTAGTGCATTTTACAACTTTTAGGACCTAATGATTTATATAAGGGCTATTCAAGTGTTTGTACGGAGGAGTTGATTCACCTCAAATAAAATGATCCGCTGATTTACTGACGTCTCTTTCTCAATTTAAGTCTATGGGAAAAAGTATTTTTGGGCCCAATGGCATCACGTGACAGATACGGAAGTTGTAGTACCACCGTTTGGCCACTATGGAAATTTGCTTCACAGCCCGGCGCTCCTTCTGGGGGCTTGAGCTGGTTCCAATCTTTATGCTCAGCTAAGCTAACCGACGTTAAGTACGTGAATGATCGAGAAACCTGAAAGCATTCAAAAAGGAGAGATTAAAATGCAATAAATGAACTTGCAAGAAGAAGTTTACAACACATGAATGAACTCTGCTGTCCAGAGGCATCCTTGACCTGTCCTGTCGTGGTCCCACTTTAAGCCCTCGCAGCCTCATGCACTCACATGGTTACGCTGAGCATGCATGTGACGTCGATAAAAGTCTCCGAGGGTTCAGTGCTTATAAAGGATAGGATGGATATTGAGACTGGCCAGTGGTGACAGCATCTTGTTCATGCTGGCTACAAGCCAACTCGGCCTTCCTACCGCGAGGTTTTTGTGTGTGAGTAACTTGAGTTCACTCAATCAAAATTAAACTTCATTCATTCAATGTATTCACTCATTCCTCCTTCAGGAAAACTGGAGCCTTTCCAACGAGTCCTCCAGATTATTAAACAACAAACTACGTTGTAGTCCCTCTAGAGTGATACAGAAGCGTTTTCTGACCAGACGCTTCATTTAGGCTCAAACACGACATGGTTAGGTTTGGGAATATCATGGTTTGGGTTGAAATAAGTCTTTTGTTATAGGTTAGGGGACCTTTGTCGTCATAGTTACAATAATAAACACCTTAACGAAGGACTACAGTCATTTTTACAGTTTTCTACAGTTTTTTTTTTTACATATACGCGCTTGGTGTGGAACGGCTTTAATTCGTATACATTCCACGAAATGTATTCATATGTAATCCACGTAATGGTGAACCAGGAAGTATAAAGAGCAACAAACGCCGAGTACAGAGGAAGTTGAGTTGGATGGGTGGCTTTTGGCCAGTAGACCGGTGTTTGTATCCGGTGTGAAACCAGAAGTCGACGTTGATGTATTTGTCACGTAACTTCCGTACTTAAGTCACGCCACTTCCAGAGTTATTTTAACAAAAAACAGGATTTTTTTCCTAAACCTAACAAAGTATTTGTTGACCAAACCTAACCAGGTAGTTCTGTTACCTACTGTATAACCTAACCAAGGATTTTATTGCGTAAACCTAACCAAGTTGTTTCCTGTGAAGACGGAGGTTTATTTTGAAAAGACTGCATGCATGTAACGAGCGGAATTTGACACGTGTTGCTGGACATTCGTAGGAAAATTGCAAGATATATGAACAGTTGTATGAGGATTAGAGATGCTGAATGTTTTTTTCTAACCGATAACCGACTGTCCAAGTTAACTGACCGTTAACTGACAACATTAGTGCGTCGCATGCAGCGGTACTGTGGTTTTAGTGCCCAACAAGCCGCCCAGCTGCAACAAAAAGCCGATGCACAAACAGGTTAAATCATAATTAATCACCAGCTGCAGTGTATGAGCAAATTAGACAACTGAGTCCCCAGTTCACCAGTATGTATTGTCCCAGTAAGTCTCCACAACATAATTTAGTTAAGCTGCGAAGTTGTCAGCTGTGTGTCTGCCTGGTGTAACGATGGAGCGTGTCCGAGAGACTGTGTGTGTTTGTGCTACGGTCACAGCTGTAGCGTTGCTGTTGTCACACACACACACACACACACGGTCGGGTGGTGAGTGTGGGGTTGTCAGTGGCGTTATAGCTGTGAATGTAGGGCAGTGTGTGTACAGTTTATTTGTCGGTGATTAAATACTACAACTCCTCAAGACCCAAGCCAAGCTCCATAGTCTTGCAACACCGGCTCAGACTCACTTAAGGTGGGCTGTTAAGATAGACCAGCTTTTCTCCTTAAAGTGACGAGCCGCTCCTGAGTGTTGCTTAGCATTTTTAGCTAGTTTTTATTTCTTTTAACCGTTTAACCGATCGCATTAATCGGTTAAAATTTGTAATGTCGGTTAACGGTTAAACGGTTAATTATTAACATCCCTAATGAGGATACGTTTCCTGAACTGAAGAACCAGGATGTTGCTCGGGGACATGAAAGGCAAACGGAGTCTTTTGGAAGAATAAATTGAGGGCTCCCTCTGATCACTTCCTCTTCTTCGTCTCATCCTCTCTTCCTCTCTTCCTCGCTTCTTCCGTACAGATTTGACGTATAGAGAATTCCATCTCGATGTGTGAATGCTTGGCTCTTCGCACCGACTGGTTTATTTACGAAGCATTCAGAGTGTTATGAAGAATGTGTGTGTGTGCGAGTGATTTTCTTTGCTTGTGTATAAATGTTTACATGGCTCAGGAATGTTCTGAAATGTGATCTACTCGCCAGAGAGTGCCAACAGCCACATCAACACGCACACACACACACACACACACAGTACAGCTCTGGTGAACATTACTGGTTGGGTGTGCTGGTTACACGGTTGGTTAAATCAGTTTATTCAATGCATTCTTCTTCCATCCAAGACTGAACACACAGCACAGAAATGTCCTGGAGAATGTATTGTCACACACACACACACACACACACACACACACACACAATAAGTCGTTATTGTGGTGTTGGTCGCATCAGGGCAGAGGGACAAATAATGAATCAGAGCTTGGCGACGTTGAATTGACCTCCCATAAAACAATTTCTGCAGAGCTACAGAAGCACTACTTGATCCCAAACCCCCACCCCACCCACGCAACACACACACGCACGCACACACACACACACACACGCACGCACACACACACACACACACACACACAGGAGGCCAGGGGTGAGCATGGCTGTTCTGTTTGACAACTAATGAAGCAGGTCTCAAAGACAAGATGGCACTTGCTGCCATTTCCACTCTGAACACAAACACACATACACAAATACACACACACACACACGGGCACACACACACAGGCACACACACTGCCATCCGTGACTCCGAATAACAATCACAACAAATGAAAGTGGCTGTGAGGGGGAAACTTTCCTCATTGTCTGTTTTAATTTGAGTCTTATTTAACGAGTCGGGAATCAAACGCCGGATAAGGGGGTGGGCGGCGGGCGAGGCGTCGCGCAGAGACGACAAAAGACGCTGAGAGGGGGAGAAGAAGAAGAAGACGACAGAGAGACATCAGACTCCATCAGTCTGAAAATAGAGCAGTTTTTTGTTTCATCCGACAGGGAGAGGTGTCGATAATTAGGCTCTGTCAGGTAGAGTGGGGAGTGTGTGTTTGCGTGTGTGTGTGTGTGTGTGTGTGTGTGTGTGTGAGTGTGTGCAGAGTCTTCCTGACAGTATGTGCTGAGAGCACTGTAAATGCATGGGTAATGGTTGTCAGTGTGTGACAGCTATAAATGGCCCTTTAGTTCTCTTCTCAGCACCACATTGACACACACACCTTCTCTCTCTCTTTCTCACACACACACACACACACACACACACACACACAGTCGGCACCTACACCGCTAAGTTAGAGCAAAGGATCTTCATTTTCATGTTCATCGACTTAATTATCATCAGAACCAACACACGGCCGCCTCTCCACTCGAGGGAGTAACACTGAGAACGAGGATGTTGGAGGTTCCCATGCAGCTCGTTAACATCAGGTACCTGTACACACAAAAGACCGCGTGAACCTACTTGACTGGCAAATGATTGTAAATGATTATTTATTGATATTTATGGAGAGTTTTATTCCAACGAGTCATGAGATTAGATCGCTATAATTTGCAAAACAACAGTCGCTCTTGTAGGATCAGACTTGCGTGAAAATTAAAACGCTTTTTGAAAAACTCTAAAGCAGACTTTAAAGCAGATGTTAAAGAAGCAGATGGATGGGAAGGAGTCCGCGAAAAAAAATATGATGTTTATTAACAAAAATACTGTCAATTGATTAAAACATTTAATTGCGATTAATCGCATGATTGTCCATAGTTAATCACTATTAATCGCAAATTAATCACACATTTTTTATCTGTTTAAAATGTACCTTAAAGGGAGATTTGTCAAGTATTTAATACTCTTATTAACATGGGAGTCGACAAATATGCTTGCTTTATGCAAATGTATGTATATATTTATTATTGGAAATCAATTAACATCACAAAACAATGATAAATATTGTCCATAAACCCTCACAGGTACTGCATTTAGCATAAAAAATATGCTTTGAGGTTGTCGTTCACTATACTTCCTGGTTCACAATTACGTGGATTATATATGAATTGATTTTGTGGGACATATATATATTACAGTGCATTACTTTTCGTAGGTATAGCTACGAGCGGCGTATGAGAATAGCCTGCATAGTAAGAAAAACCCACGTGTAAGATGATAACTACGTGGTGAGAGATGACCGACATGGTCAACCTAGAAAAAGGTTAAAGGGCTAATGTGTTGCTTTTGAAAAAGGATCCTTTAAATAGATATTCTTGGCTACTAAAATAGGTTTCTAAACTATCTATCACTCACTGTCTGTGTTGCTGACATAAACACACACCCTCAGCAGCGAGGTCACAGTTCAGACAGCTGGATAATAACATTACAACTAATGGACTCTCATCTGTTTATTCATAAAGCTCTCCTCTCTCTTTTTCTCTGTGTGAGCAAGTGCAGCGTGCGTGACTGTGTGCGTGCAGGTGTGTGTGCATGCGTGCGTGCATGCGTGTGTGAGCGCACCGGCAGAGAAGACCGTTTTCAGTGGTTTCACGTTGCGTCTCGGGGGACGCTGTGGTGAATATACCCAGAGTGCTTTGCTGCACAGGCAGGTCTGTGTGGGAGTGAGCTGGTAGTTTTATTACATTACTGTCAGGCACAGAGACCCACTGTAGCACAGCATCAGGATGCACACTAATCCACCACCAAGTGTGTGTGCGTGTGTTTGTGTGTGTGTGTGTGTGTGTGTGTGTACCTGCATGTGAAGTGTGTTTGGATGTGTGTTTCTGTACTTATCATTTAAATTTCTCCTCTAAATCAATTAATGGCTCTGATATTTTTTACTATTTTGATATTAGAAGGTTTTCCAATAATCCTTGCGTGCGTGCGTGCGTGGTTGTGTTGTGTTGTGTTGTGTGTGTGTGTCTATAAAGAGGAGAGTGTGTGTAAGAGAGTGATGTACAACGGTGAATATGTATTGTATATGGCATATACTTTTGATGTCTAAATCATCAACAAGCCACAGGTGCCGTCCAACACCTGCTGATGACAGCAGAAGGTGCTCATGGGAACTGCGGTGCAGATGGAAGAGCCTGGACAGACTGTTCCTGACAGCTGGCCAATCACCTCTGCTGAAAACCTTTCCCTTGATGACATCACCAGACCTCACCATCATTGAGCTGAACTTCCAGACTGCTGCCGGAAAGTTTCTGACTTTCTCCACAGGAGAACGCCATGAAATGGCTCTTTTAAGTCTGTATATAATATCAAAGTAGAAATTCAAGATTGCGATTGATTCAGTTATCTCATGCAACACTGCGGCATATTAATGCATTATTACTTAATTAGGGCTGTCAAAGTTAACACGATAATAACCGGGTTGTAGTGGGCTCAGTTTTAAAGCTAGAGTGAAGATACTGGTATCATATGAAACTAGAAAACCTAAGGAATCCATTGGTACCAACGGCCTTGTCTGGAAGGAGGGTAAATAATGCTACAAACTTGGAGGAAAAACTGTCATGGACATTTTCAAAGGGGTCCCTTGACCTCTGACCTCAAGATATGTGAATGAAAATGGGTTCTATTGGTACCCACGTGTCTCCCCTTTACAGACACTTTATGATAATCACATGCAGTTTGGGGCAAGTCATAGTCAAGTCAGCACACTGACACACTGACAGCTGTTGTTGCCTGTTGGGCTGCAGTTTGTCATGTTATGATTTGATCATATTTCTTTATGCTAAATGCAGTACCTGTGAGGGTTTCTGGACAATATTAGTCATTGTTTTTGTTGTTAATTGATTTCCAATAATAAATATATAAATGCATTTGCATATTAGTCCACTCCCATGCTGATAAGAGTCAGCATGGGAGTGGACAATGATGGTAATTTTTTTGTTCTCATTGTCATTAATAGTTTTATTGTTTTGTTTTGGTTGAAGTTTTTTTTTTTTTTGTTCTGTTTTTTTTGTTTGGGATTTTAATTCCATATTTGTTTTTACATTGTGATGTAGTGTTTTTGTACGGACCCCAGAGAGTAGTTTCTACCGTGGTAGTAACTAATGGTGATTCCAGGTAAATAAATAAATATATGTTAGCTGTTGTACGTGGAAAGAAACCAGGTAAACAAACATGTTGGAGGTTGCTGCCTTTCTCCCTGGATTATTCCAAGAGGTCGTGATTCCGATGTACCAGCTGGGATTTTCCAACAGTTGACTTGTGTGACATCATTGAGTCCAATAATATCCATGGAAACAATGCTGCCTGGCAACTGAAAGAGTTTTAACATCATTTATTCCCTTTTGGGAGGACCAGTGAAATCTGTTGATGGTGTTTTTTAACACCTCCAAAGGCCAGATTCAAGCCAGAAAATAGCCTTTTTTACACCTTGATTACACTTGTGAAACTTTGTAATGGTGTCGTGTAGTAGTGGTTCTCAACCCTTTTGGGTTTGTGACGCCACAAAACAAAGCAATGTCTAACGACTGTGAGCTATTAAATTGAAGATTTATTCTTCCTGGCTTTATTTAAATAACTGGCCTGATGTGTTGAAATTATCTATTCATAATTCACAAGAAAAAAAAAAAAGCAAAGATTACAGAAAAGTGTTCATCACCATCAAACGCCAAATCACCATCAATAAATCAGTCAATAACTTAATTGTCATTATGCAAGCATAACAAAATTGTAGTTGCCCTCAAATGGTGCATTGTATTAAAAGACTACACACATATTTACAAGGAATAAATGAGGCACAAATGAGATAAAAGATTAGTAATAAATATCAGTGATAAAAAGTGCAGAATCTGAGCAATATTGATATTGACAAACATGATTTTGTGAGGCGGAAATATGCCTTTTTTTGTTTTCTTGTCCTGTTCTGTTAATCATCTTAAAATCAATGGTTTACTGTACAAATCATGTATGTTCATTATTGAACGTGTCTAATAAAAATATTATGTGAAAAAACTAATTAACAAACTCTAGTAAAATATAATTATATGAATTATTTCTCAAAAATTGACATCATACAAACAGGAGGCAACCTCCGACGTCTTCTATTATTTTGCATGACATGTTACAATACAGTTATACTGTAGAGTCCCTTAACATAGAACAAAGTGGTTCTTCTGATGCAAAAAATGATCAATTTATTATTAAAAGTGAGAAAAATGTTAAAGAAAAGAGAGCGAACTGAAGTACTGTTTTAGTTAACTGCAATAAATTTGGCTATATAATTTATGTGAAATTATGATTAAATGCATTGTTAAATACCCTTATTCTTGTTTTAATTGTATAATGAAAGGTGGCGTATAGGACTACTGCACGTACCTTCAAACCTGTAATTAGCTTTCATGAAACATCACATAATAAAAGGTTTAAAAGCATCAATTTAATCATGGAGGTAAAATGAGAGCCCCAGTATCCCTTGTCCCATTTGACTTGTAGCGACATTGTTGTTTTTTTTTTGGCTGGTAATTTAAAAGTGTGAAATAAAAAAATAAAAAATGTATGCGGAAGAAAAAAATCATAAAACAAAATACAACATTAGAAAGATCTAACAATGTAACTAGCATAAGATAGACACATACAAACAAAAATGTTAATACTTTTTGATGCTATTTTTGTCTTTGTGGCTCGGCTCCTGAATGAAAATGACTTATTCGCCCTGTGGGAGGGGCCTGTTTCCCACGGCGACCGTTAGCTGCTCAGAGAGGCAGGTGAGCAGTCATGCGATGGTGTGATGACAAGTTGTCTCATGTTGTTCAGCCCATAGGAACGCAGGAAAGTGGCCTTAATGGTTTATCACCTCATTCATCCACTATTTTTACAACTAGCCATTCCAAGATTTTTAAAATAGCTGCTGCTGCTGTTGTTGTGTGGATTAACAGAAACATGTCTGAGTTTACTTATGCAGTTCCCGGGCACAGAACGCAACGTCCGCTTAATGGTCTGACTTTTATTACAGGCCCACTCCTCGGCCACAAATAGCCTCGCTGCTGTTTGGAGCTGGAATAGCTGGCTTTTCTCTGTGGTGTGAGCGGTCGTTTGGAGTGTTACTAATGTGAGATGACAGGTAAACTTGTGAGTCTCTCCCCCATACCAGCGCCCACTGCTGAGACGCCGTGTGAGTGTGTGTGTGTGCGCTTGTGGCGCCGTGGGGGAGCAGCCAGCGGTGTGTCCAAGGCAGTAATCGGGTCGTAAACTCCATCAGGTTCTGTTTTCTCTGGAAGACTTCGGAGGGGACGAAGGGGAAGGGCGAAGGTGGGCGAGAAGGAAGGAGGCAGTAAAACTCCGGTTAGCTCTGTCAGCTCTCCTTCAATCAACAGCGAGACGGAGGGGGACAGAGCAAAGCCAACATAAAACATGCAGGGAGAACGGGGGGGAGGTAGGGGGGAGTCAAACAGGTTGGCGGAGAGCGAGAGAGCAGCAGGACAAAAAATATATGGCTTCTTTGGGGTTTAAAAGTATTTGTAAAAATGTTTTATAGAACGTTACAGCCGTCTGTGGTGGCAGATGGTGGGAGTTTGACACATGTGACAATAAATAAGAATTATTAGACCAGAGTCTGGTGGGGGGCTTCTGTCCACCAGTCACAGCCCTGCATAATCTCTGTCATCACTTGTCTCTAGTTTGTCAGTAGCAGCAGACACATGTGGTGCACGCAAACACACACACAAGCACACACACTGTGCAAACTTCGGAGGTCATCTTTGGGGGCGTCGGGGGTTGTAGAGAAAGAGGGGGCTGATGATAGTTCGAGGCTATGTGTGTGTGTGTGTGTGTGTGATGATGATGATACAGAGTAAATGGTCATATCTGTCAGGTTAGGTGGTGGTCACAGCAACTGTTGTGATGAAAACACCATTTCATTTGAGTGAGAGAGACACTGGACATCACACACACATAAGATAACATACACCTGGCCAAATACGCAGCAGGGTTTTTCTAATCTTCCGCTATCAAAGACATGATCCAGCTGTTTTCTTGTATGTGTGTGTGTGTTTGCATGCACGTGTGTCCTTGTTGGAGGACTAATTGTAACTGGACCCAGTCATGAAGCTTTTCAGAGCTTCCTGTTGTGACTCTGTGCTCCTTTCGGGGGTCAAACACTCGTCTCTCACACAGTAACCCAAACAACAGAACAAGCCGCAGTGTAGCTCGATATCAGATCAGACTGAAACTAAATGTTACACCAAGCAAAGTCTGACAAGCAAATGAAACCATGGTTAAAGATAATTCGATAACATTATACTCACTCAAATGAATACTCCTTTTTGGCAGAGGACATTTTGACACGTCACAGAAGGAACAGCAGAGGTGTAAATAATAAAATGAATGACGGCTGAATTGCGTTTAGCTGCTTCAGATTTAGGGTCCTGGTATTGTCCAGGCCCTTATTTAAATGCCAAAAAAAGGAAAGAAAAACCTTTTTCTTCATCATTCTCCTCTTTCAATAGGCAAAAAAAACTAAATTGTACTGCCACACAACACCCAACCGTGTCTGTCAAAGCAAAGTTCATAATTAAAAATGTTTTTATTTCTTCTTATTTTGAAAAGCCCTGTTTTTTAGGCCAAAATGGAGAGAAAAAGATGTATTATACAAATTAAGCCAACTTACCAAGGACGTGGTCTCAGTGTAGACGTGCAGCCTTCAGCCCTGATCACACCGAGACGCGTCGTCAGTGAAACCATTGTTTTCCTATGGCCTGGCGTGTGCTCCTCTCTTGCGTTCCGTTTTTCTAGCGTTTTTTTTTAAGACATGCATAAAAATATTCTCAACTTTTCAGTGCAAGGTGTGGAGTGGCACAGCTCGTCAATGTCACACTTGGCCCAGGCAGCCAATCAAATCGAGCAAGCAAGCTTTACTAGACTTTACTACTTTACCACTTCCTTCCTGTTTGGATGCCGGTATGAACATTGGGTAAAAATGAAGTCACAATGCGCTCAACTCACAATTAAAAAAGACGGACTGGATCCTTAATGTTCTGTGACATGGATGTTTCAGGCAAGATGCCCTTCTTCAGCATGTATTCTGAAGTTATTTCCCCGTTATATCACTGACGCGCTTGGTCAAGGCGTTTTTGAAAGTGGCCGCGCCTGTAGCGACGTGTCTCGGTGTGATCGGGGCCTTCCAGTATAATTACAGTATATCGGTTTCTCCAAAAAGATATGGATATGATTTAATGCCTCCATCATGGACATTACATTTCCACTTCTCTTAGTTTATCTGTCAGCAGGTCATTGGCATCTCACACTACACACCTCTGGACAAACTGATTAGATGTTGCTAGTAATCTGGGATCCCTGCTTTTTTTTTTTTTTTTTTTTGCCATAAGACTAACAGAGACAGAGACCTGATTCCAAATCAAAATGTTATGGTTACAGTTTCGAGAGGTGCATCAAAATAATGCATAAATTTGCATGTATATTCAACCAAATGTATTGTCATTTGGGCTACAGAAAGATATATCTCAACCCTGAGTACACTGATAGAACAACTTTAAGTTCCCCGTTTCATTACAACAGATTAAAAAGAAATGCAGACTTTGAGAAGATGATTAGATAATGAATGTGCTTCTGTGAGTGAAAGGATGAGTTGCCTGTTGGCAACTGTTAAAGGGAGTTCATCTTCAAAGATTTAATCACTGATCATCGGAGGCAATAATAAACATTCACAAATGTTGACATTTTCAGCTTTCAAATCAAACAGCGTGTGATTCATTCTCTGTCAGAGGCGTGTGAAAAGCAATTAAGTTCTTAACAAAAATCGATTTTCGCATCTCCAGTCCCCCGCTACCACCACCCTCCTCCTCCTTATATACATCATGCACAAACAAATGTACACACACACACACACACACTCCCTCATGAGATCTCACAGTCAATGTTTGAAGTTGTTAGGAGTGTCAGGATGTGTTTTTTGCCAGAAAGCCCATGGGCCTCATTTTCATTTCTCATCTTTAAAAACAGAGCGGTGCTTTCACGTGTTAAACAAGGTGTGTGTGCTTGTGTGTGTGTGTGTGTGTGTGTGTGTGTCTCAGGGAGTTATAGAGGCTTGGCATCGACAGTTCAAAGAAGAGATAGAAGTGTATACAGTACAGTATAGGGGGTGTAGAGTGGAGTGGGAATGTATGTTTTACATAATGGTGAAGAAGTGTAATGGGTGACTCAAAACATGAGGCTGCCAAAGGAGAACATTCAATTTAAAACACTATAGGAGAAGAGTTAAATGTATCTCACAGTACTAAAGAAATCGGTGCAACTTGAGAACCTTGTGAGCGTTGATTAAAAAGTCCCACTTTACTTGGAGGCATTAATTAATTCCCAGAATCATTCCGTAACAATAAAAATGTCAAAGTCAGTCCTGTTCAACCAAACTATAGTGTATATAGTTATGACTTAAAATTAAAGGGACTGTTTGAAAGAATCAGAAATGCTTGTTAACAGCGACACCTGTGGCCGTTAAGTCAACAAAAGTCAGAGTCGGGCTCGCGCTTGGCTTCACTAGATAGAACTTTGCAGTTTTGGTGCTTCCGTGTAGTTTGTGTTGGAGTCTGAGTCTGAACAGCGTAGCCACACGCGAGCACGCATACGCGATGAGGACACCGACCCGGTAGACATTTCTTAGTATACAGTATATATATATATACTGTATACTAAGAATGTGTAAAATGTAGGAAAAACTATATATAATACTTTGTTTGCAAACTGTAGGTTTAATTGCACCTCACTGACTCAACATGAAAGTTACGCAGTAGCTTGAAGGATTGTACAGCTAATTTAACTATAAAAAATGTAAAGGTCCAAGTCGATATTAGCTTGCACTGGTTATATATGAAAATACACACACACACGCAGGGAGACACAAACACGTACCAGATTGTCTAGACCCTTCAGCTGCAACACGACCCTAAATCTCAACTCTTCAGTAGTAAGTCTGTTCACAAAAATTATGGTATAATTATCTTAATTTGTTAAATTCACTGTGTCCCCCCTCAGTAAATCCCACCGACACACACACACACACACACACACACACACACACACACACACACTCTCTCCCCTTCCTCCCCATGATTATAGTACACCTGACTCGTGGGTGGCGGCCCAGCCATTTCACTGTGTTGTAGTTGTGGTTAGTTTAGTTGAGGTTAAGAAAACACTGTAAATTACTACATTATGTAGTGGATTGACTAAAGTGTGTGTGTGTGTGTGTGTGTGTGTGTGTTTGTAAGTAAGCGAGAGACTTAGAGACAGACTGACAGTGTGTGTGTGTGTGTGTGTGTGTGTGTGTGTGTGTTTGTGTGTTTGTGTGTGGACATGTGTGGACATGTGTTACAGTGCCCTGCATCAGCCCCTGCTCTAATTGAGCAGCAGTTGTGTGTAATGGCTGTGATATTTATCAGGGCGGCAAGGTCAGGCATGATAACGATCTGGGTTGCCAGGTTTGGTCTTGGGGGTTACAGGACATGGTCTTATCTCGAGGGCCTCTCCTGCTCTTATTATGAAGCCTGTAATGAGTGACAATAACCACTTAATGGAGCAAAGGAGGGGGAGCTGTGTTTCCTGGTTCATTCTCACAGTACTGAAAGTCTATTATTTGTCATTGCTCGGGTCTGACAGCCTTTTGATTTATTTATTTATTAAGTAGTATTACTGGTAGAAGTGGACAAGGAATCCTTATCCAAGAATGCTTCTTTGACTATGAAAAGTGAGATGACTGTTTCTGAGATTGTGGCAGCCTTACGGCTCAATCACGCCAGCATTTAAAATCAATTTGTTTCAATGAAAATGCTGCGAATAGTGGAAATTGTGCATTATGTTCAGCTCAGATTAGCTTGATATGCAAATTTGCACTGTTGACCAATAGCAAACTATCTTGACAGTGCTGCTGATCTTTGTCGGAACGGAGAGACTACTGTAGCTCTTAGCTGCGTTGCACCATCCACTTTGATTTAACCTCCTTTGTCGTAGTAAAAACTGCTCCTAACAACTGTTTTAGGTTTGATATTGAGAGCTCCTACAATATTCTTAATGATATCCAGTGCAACAGTGTGGCTGATGCATTTTGAATAGTTTTTGGCACAGAGGAATAACCTACAGTATATCCAACAGTAGCCGTAAGTGATGCACATGTTAGGGTTATTTACCTGTTATAAGAGCTAATCCGCACCCCCTGACCAAACTCGATCCGCAAACCCCCAACTTTATGCATAGCCTATAGCAGCACAATTGTCAGGACTGAGGTCTGAGACAAAGATAGAGACAAGCGGACTTGAGCGCAATGGCTCACGGTGTGTGTTTGTGTGTGCAATGTCATTTCACAGATACGTGAAATGATCACGACCTCTTGACATTGCGTGGTAGTGGTACGGATCCTGTGTTAAAATGATGTGCAGCCACCACAGCTGGTGAGAGAGAGAGAGACAGAGAGAGGAAGAGAAGTTGAACTTATACATGCAACGTTTTTGTAAGTTATTAATAACTTACTCATAACGCTGCCCCGCGATATTTTCTAGTAAGCTCACCCGAACCCGCCCGAAGTTCTGGGTCGACCCACGTATTACCAGTAGCTGTGTTTTCAGTCACATATTTTTATGCGCATTTTGAAGTATCGCATTAGAAAAGCAAAAGCCAGTAGAACTTTAAACTTTAAAAAAAACGTTTTTAATCTCGCTTGAGCTGTTCTTTGTCTGTCGAAAAAGAGATGTTGGGCTAAATGGGATATGAAAACAGCTTTCCTGAATAAATTCTGATGCAGCAAACGTTTAACTCACGCGACTGATCAGCTGTTTCTGCATTTTTCTCTCGTAGATGGTTAGGTGGTCAAGCCGACTTTGTTTGTTACCGGTTTGCAACCTCTACTTCTTCTTCTACTCTGTTTACTGGTGGATTACAGCCATGCATAGGTTATAGCGCCAACTTCTGACCAAACTACACAGTAGCCGAGTTTATTCGCTCCAAACCAGTTGATGGAAACACGCCTAATTTGCTTTTTGTTTTTTGCATTTTTGTTTTTTGCTTGACACATGAATGGAAACACGGCTTGTGGCTACTCAAGAAATACTTTAGAATATCTTATTCTTTCAAATCTCCACGCTGGAGTTCAAAGTTGAAAACAAAAAGCTCACAGAGCTCATCAACAAACTGAAAAAAAGGAGATTTCAGAAGATTTAGAATCAGTGCTGGCTCAGGCTGACCATGATACACTTTCTCATTCATATTTCAGTGAAGATCATAAAACAAACTGGTCTCAGACTGACAGTCTCAATCCTTTGACCTTTTTCCTCCCAGTATACGGCTAAGAGCAAACATACCACATCCACACGGACACACAGAGGCTTAAACACACCGGTCTAATGGTTTCCATAAAGTGTTCATCAGTCTGTGGCCTGGAGGGAATGATTGGTAAGTCATACTGTTGAACTTGGAGAGCGGCTTGGGGCTAAGATCAGGTCCTGGGCGAAGCGTAGGGGCAGCTGCAGCCACTCATTTGTGGCCACCCAGGACAAGCTCGTCCGTGTGTGTGTGCGTGCGCGCGTGTGTGTGTGTGTGTGTGTGTGTCTTACTAAGAGAGAAGGCAGGACAGCTGCAGAGGTCTATTCATAGTGCAATGATGTCTCTGATGAAGACTGATGTCTCTTTCCTGCTCTGAAAACCTGCCGTCCCTCCATCACCATGACTTATTTCTGTCAGTTCTACCGTCATCGTTCTTTTACTGTACAACTTCAGCAACAATCGCACCATCGTAACACACCTGAGAGGAGAGGAGAGGACAGGACAGGAGAGGACAGGAAAAGAGAGGAGAGGAGAGGACAGGACAGGAGAGGACAGGAGAGGACAGGACAGGAGAGACCATAGATTTAATTGTTTTGTGGACAGTAGAAACTTTTCCTCATATTATTGCTGTAAGTGCAAGATACATAGAGATAATTGTAATATCTAGCATCACACTTGTTGAGATGTAGGAAGTAGAGCTGGGCGATTTGCCTGAAATTACAGCCCATTCTCATACCCAGGGCATTCTCATACCGGGACTTTGTCACGCCACTCGGTGTGTGATACAGACGCACAAGGCATCTTTTAGCGTGTTGTCCACCTATTGGAAGGTCTTGGTTCGATCCCCAACTTCTCCAGTCCACATGTCGAAGTGTCCTTGAGCAACTTAACCCTAAATTGCTCCCGAAGGCTGTGCTATCGGTGTGTGAATGAGTGTTTAGATCCTTATGGGCAGGTTGGCACCTTGTGTATGGCATCAGTGTATGAATATGTGTGTGAATGGGTAAATGTTGGAGCGCTTAGAGTGGTCAGACGATTAGAAAGACGCTATATAAATTTAAGTCCATTTAACATTTACCATATCCCACCACGTCACATACCGCCACTTTGTTATGCCCCTTGGCATCACTTTAGGTTTAGGCAACTAAACCACTATAGTTAGGTTTAAGAAAGAACTATATGGTTGGGCTTAAAACTACTACGTTTGTACAGTGAAAATGACACTGAATGTTGTGAACATGGGACACGAACGAACAGCCGATTGTAACGTGAAAGTGAAGATTAACACACAGGACACAAACCACGGTCTCCTGGATGAAAGCCTTGTTTGTTGGACTCATCCACCTCCACTCCCACCCACCCTGTGTATCTTTTCGCTCTTAAAACAACATCACCACATTCACTCCCGGCGCACTTTCCCTGTGCGTTTACTGTTGCTGCAGATGGGTTTACATTGTAGTTAATGGAACGCCCGGTGCGTCTCATGCTGGTACTAAAGGGTGCCTTGTGCGGCGGTATCGAACGACGAAGAACGAGCTGGTATGAGACATATCGGGCTTCAGTTTCAACTACGTAAACACATTTGTGTTAATATTAAACGAAAGAAAGTGGTCGGGGTGTGTGGCGACGTAGTTTAAAAAGCAAAAAAACACACAGAGGGCAGGTGGGAGGGGTCCAACAAACGCAATGCTTTCATCCAGGAGACCGCTGTTCATGTTCCGTGTGAAACCAACAATGTGTTGTTTGTCTTTGTGTTCACTTTCACTTTACAAATGTAGGGATTTTAAACCAAACCATGATGTTTTTTCCTAAACCAAACTAAGAGGTTTTGTTGCCTAAACCTAAGCAAGTGTTTTTGTTTGAATTCACAACGTTAACCACGTGTTTACTGCGACCATAGTGGGGCGGCATAGTTTGACGTGCTGGGCTACCCAGTGCGTTAGAAAGTGATGCCAAGGAGTTGGGATGAGAACGTGTTGGAAATCAACATCATGATATTATTCCAATATCAATATATCGTATGTCACAGTACGGTAAATGTATGCAAGATTACATATAAAATACTCAATGTTCGATGTTTAAACCAGCAGTAATGTTTTGGCTACTTGACAGTCCATCCCTGATGTTTTAACCTTTCATAGATACCTTTAATTAAAAGATGAAACATATGGATGCCAAAAGCCTCAATCTTCTCTCCTGTCGTCCCTCTTGTGTTTTATCCTCAACGAGGAAGGATGACACCCCACGAAACTTGGGGAAAGTACTATTCCCCCATCTGTCGCCCCATGCTGCATTCTGATGGCCCTCGAGGGAAATTTGCCCTTGAAAACTGACAGGGGAGCGGCTCCTCTGCACAGTATCGTACCATTAGTTGGGATATTGCAAAACTGGGCCCACGTTCATTGTACCGGTTACGGCTGGTTGCATCAGAAATCTGTTCTCTAAACATACAACATGTAATTAGGTGATGGCTAGTGTGGTCCCGTCCGTCCGTCCGTCTATCTTTATATATATATATCTGTCTATCTGTCTATCTGTCTATCGATCCATCGATATATCGAGCTCTCTATCTACAGTATCTATCTATCTATCTACACACACCTGTCACTCTCGTTCATCTTCCCACACCCTCTTTGTGCCCTCTCTATGGTCTATAGGTCCACAATTGTCAACACACTCATTAGCGCCAAGCCACACTCACTCACAAAAAACACACGCGCACACACACACACAAACAAGCCACAACTTGCCCAGCAGATACACATTTAACCATGATGCCTCAGGGGACAGCCAGAAGGTAGCCGGAGGGTAGAAAACAGAGAGAGAGAAAGAGATGGAGGGAAGAAAGAACAGTGCAAACATCTAAGGTCACATTCCTCCTGGTGCAGCGAGCTTCCCGCTTTGATTAAAATTGATTTAAGTTTTGTAGCAGCAATGATTAGTGTTAAAGATAATACTCCTCACTCTGTGTAACTCGTGCACACCAACATACAGTATCTTGGCTTCATAACTCCGACAGACGTGGTCTTGTTCATGTAAGCCACATTCTTCCATATTTGGGCATCCTTCCCATTTCCTGCTATGAATATGTATGCGAGTGGATGGAATCTACCACAAGCACACCATAGAGAGCTCCTGACACACACACACACCTGAATACCACTGAGTGTTAAGAGATGTATATCAACACTCATGTGAAGCTGAACAAACAGAAACTACGGAGAGTTAACCACCATTAAATGAACTCACCAAATCTCTTGTAGATTATTCGCTCTAGTGCTCCATGCTAACACTTAAGCATTAAATACTGCATGTTGAGTGACAGTTGGTGACTTATCCAAGGTAGGGTGACCATATTTTCAAACCGTATTTTCAAAAAATACATTGTTGAAAGTCGTGCTGAGCATCACAAAAAAAAGGGAAATTCGTGTCCATGTACACAAATCAAATAGATTCAATTTTGTGACTATTTCACAAACTGCTGTAAGACTGTGTTGATATGTCCCACTAAATCAATTTGTATGTAATCCAAGTAATTGTGAACCAGGAAGTATAAATGGCGACAAACGCTGCAAAGGGAGGATGTCGGGGTGGATGGGTGGGTCAAAAAAACACCTTCGCCCAGGAGACTGGTGTTCGTATCCTGTGTCAAGTCAACATAGATTTATTTGTAACGTAACTTCCGTACTTAATGCTACTTCCGTAGTTATTTTAACCCAAACCACAATCTTTTCCTAAACCTAAGTTGTTTTGTTGCCTAAACCTAACCAAGGAGTTTCCTGTGAAGATGGAAGTTTATTTTGAAAATACTCCATGCATGTAACAAGCGGATATTAACACGTGTTGCTGGACATTCTTAAAAAAATGCACGAAAAATGAGTAATAACTTTCGTAAGATATCATATGAACCGTTGTATGAGAATACGTTGATCCTATTCATGAACGTACGGAGAGAGATCTGGAGGAAACACAGGTCCAGATTTGCTCTAGATTCAGTAAGAATGCATTTTTTAAAACTTGATTTGGGTTCCTGTTTCTTGAGACTTGACTCAGACTTTGATAAGTTGAGATTCTTCACTTTTGTGAAATTGTATTCGTCTTGACCGTGGTAATGCTTTCATTCTATTAAAAAAATGAATATGCTGGACTTGATTCTCGTTTAGCTCGGTTTCACACTTTTTTTACTCGAGACTGCAGAGTTGTGCGGCAGGTATAAGTTAAACAAGCAAATTCAGGAGACAAGCAGAGTGAGAAAAAAGTTGGAAACACCTCTGACATGTTAACACACTCGGGGGTGAGGTGAGTAACCACAGCTCTCTGTATCCACAGTGATTAGTGCCACGGCAACTTCCTCACTTCACCTCAGCAGAGCATCTCACGGCTGGAAGCACACACACACACACACACACACACACACACACACGCACACAAACATACAGAGAAAACCTCTGTTTAAATAACACATGTTACACACACACACACACACACATTCACTCTGTTATGCTGTAATGTGTGACAGTGATGTGGAGCATCATTACAGAGAGACAAAGCAAACTATTTTTGTTCTGCAAAAACAAAACAGGATTCAACACTTTGTAGCACTCTGTTCGGAGACAAAGTATAAACAAGCAGTATAATTATGGGCTCATTTGAGACAAACAACCAGCGTCTGTGTGTGTGTGTGTGTGTGTCTGTCTGTCTGTCTGTCTGTCTGTATGTGTGTGTGTGTGTCTGCAAACACAGCTACGTTCTCTATCAGGGATGAGATGAGAAGAAAAGGATGAAAGATACTCTGTCTTACTTTGACAGATGACAAATAAATGACACACCAATACACCCATATATACACTTGTGTAAAACACACACACACACACACACACATGCAAGCAAGCACACAAACAAACACACACTCCAAACAAATTTGTTTGAAAAGTGACACTTTTCACACTGTCATTACACAGCTCACGGCTGTCATTTTAGCGTTTCTCATCAGTACATCACACAGACAAAAATTTGTTCACACACGCAGAGACACACACACACACACACACACACACACACACACACACACACACACACACACGCTGCTACAGTACCATACCGGGCTGACAAATGCGCAAAATCATTTTAACACAAACAGAGCGAATGCACAGCCAGGGAGCTACAAAAACCTCTTGTGTTTCTACAAAACAAACTGCCTTTTTTAGTTCTGATGAAGCTCCAACAGGAAGCGCTAATGAATACAAACACCGATGTGACGGATGCAAGGATGTATGTTTCATATGGGGTAATATTAGCATCAAAAACTGTCAGATTTATTTTCTCAAGGGAGCGAGACACCACTAGCATTAATATGATGGGTTTTAGTGTAAATATCATACAGCATTCACCACTGTTGATATGTCAGAGGAGTTTACCTCCTCAAAGGATTGTTTTTGAGAACATAAATTGTCCGGCTTTTGTTAAATGTCCATCAACATTTCAGGACTAATTAGTGCTTAGTTTTCTTGAGGTATTTTCTTGAAATGTATCAACGAATATCTTCATTTGACTTACAGCCTTGCATCACTGGTGAGCTTACAGTAAATCAGCTCGAACATGTGTGTAAAACCCAGCACTTCAACCAATCACATTAATATAAACAAATGATTATCTTTTGATTTAAACCGTCGCAAACGCACTGCAGTGCGCGTTGCTACAAAACTGGCTCAAAACTATGATTTTAAGATTTCTTAACAATTTTTTACCCCTGAGTTGCAAAAGAAATAAAAACACTGAATCATAAGTAAGATTGAGCTTTTGTTGGCTCAAATTTCCCCCCTTGTTATTCTGGAGTAATTGTGCCCTTCTTGATACAGAAGGAAGCTGAAAGAAAAAGGGTGAAAAAGGAGCGTTAGGAGCTCCACTTGAGTCTCTGATAACAAGCCCACTGCTCTTTCTTTCCCCTCGCCTTTGCACCAGCTACCAAACTGCAGTGTTGCATTTTTCAACATGAGAAAAAAAGATGGAAAACAGGCAACATTGAGAGCGGTGTCGTTCTTTAACCCTGTCCAAATGAACTGTAAAGTTTCTACATATGTTTCTAAACTAATCCCTACACTTTTTTTCACGTCCATCTGTCTTTATTTAGATTTTCTGCAGCTGTAAAGATCAGACAGAGTTGCCTTAAATTCTATTTTATTCTATTTAAAATGCTGTCTTACTTTACTTTATAAGAGTATTTTGATACGCTGAAGGAGGTGATGGACAGAGCCATACTGCCCCCTGTTGTGTCAGACGGATCATGGCACCATATACTGTATCTCACAAGTCTCAGTTACATTTTCTAATTTTATGTTTAATGTCTTAGTCAGGGGAGAATTATTCAGTATGACAAGAAGAGACGAGACACCTGCAGTAGTGGAAGAAGTATTCAGTTTGTTTACTTCAGTTAAAGTACCAAAACATTCATGTAAAAATACACTACATTACAAGTGAACGTCCTGCATTCAGAATCATACTTGAGTAAAAGTAAAGAAGTATTGTCAGCAAAATAATTTAAAAGCTTCGAAAGTAAAAGTAGTCATTCAGTCGATGACTGATATGTTATTACATCTGACATTATTAGACTGCTGCAACGATACATAAGCAGCATTTTACTGTTGGTTGAGGTGGAGCTACTTTTAACTACTTTATACACTTTAGGTCAGTGGTTTCCAACGTAGAGGTCAGGCCCTCTTCTAAAATAATAAATCTGAGGTGTCGTGAGATGATTAATGCGGAAGAAAAGAAGAAAAACAAACTTCTCCTAACTCTTTACCTCTTTATGCTTCGAATAGTTATTTAAATGAAACTATCTGAAAGGTTTCAATGGGAAATGTCTCTTTGTTGGAACAGCTAAGGACTCATATACATCTGAAACGTGACAAGAGGCCCAAACTAAATATGCCCAAATATGTTGGGAGCTACAAATATAAGTAGGGATGCACCAATTCCGATACTGGATCAGATATCGGGCCGATACCGACTCAAATAGCTGTATCGGATATCAGTGACAATGGGGCAGATCTATTCAATTCGGTTCTATGTTTATATACTGTATACATTATAGGCTGGAATTTGAATTCCTGTTGAAGTTTTGACCAATTTGTTGCTGCATTCAAAAGGTTTACACTTCACTTTTTTATTTTTTATTAAGATGCTGGCGTACGATTTATTATTTTAATAATAAATAACTAAGTAAATTTATATCTATGTATTTATTTTGTTTTACAAAGTTAGGAAAGCAATGTTTAAGTGAAGCCTGATATTGCCTTACACATAAAAGAATGATCCCAGTCACCTCCACACAGTGAGAGATACAGCTTATTGATTAAACACTTGTATCGGATCGGTACTCGGTATCGGCCGAAGACAAGGTATCACTATTGGTATCATCCCTAGATTTAAGGCATTTTATTTCATGAGTGTATTTTATGTTGTTGTTTTTTTATGTAAAATGTAAATCTTAAAAGTACAGCAGTCAAATAAATGTAGTGGATCAGTAAAAAGTAGCATAAAATGGAAATACTCAAGTAAAGTGCCTCAAAATTGTATTTAAGTACAGTAAATATAGTTAGTTATTTTCCATCACTGGGATCCTGCATAATCAGTGTCTACTAATAAACAAATTCCGCTACTGAAATTGTGAATTTTGTCAGTAGTTTCATTGGTTCCTTTAAGATTGTAAGTTCATTTCTCACTGTTAAAAGCAGAGTTGTACTGTACGAACCCAAATTTCTAATTTTTTCTTGCTTCTCTCTCTAACTTTCTGTGTTACATGTATCCAAACTTGGCCAGCTAACTTCCTCCTGCAGCAGTAGAGAGAGAGAGAGAGAGAGAGAGAGAGTCATAGAGAGGGAGAGATGGATGCACACATAGTGAAGAAGGAGACAAAGTACAGATGAAAAATAGTAACCTGTGACGGATGAGCGACAAAAACAGAGATGCGAATGGAGAGATTGATGGCCGGCTGAGAGAAATATAGAGGGTAGAAGGAGAGGGATGGGTACGGAGAGTTGAAGCTGGCAGCAAAAGTGAGTGAGAGGTTGAAAGAGGAGGATGAAAAAGTAGAGGAAAGGTTCATCTCTCTCCCCCTCTTCCTCTCAGTCCCTTTCTCTTCGTCTTTCTCTCTTGGCCAGTTGACAACTCAGTAGGAGTCAGACTACCATCTGTCTATTGGAGAGGAGCGAACAGCCCTCCACCTACTTCTCCTCCTCCTCCTCCTCCTCCTCCTCACTTCCCTCCTTATCTCCCTCCATTTCTCCTCCTCTGCGTCCTCCTTCGTGAAACTCTTCCTCTCCATTCTGACAGCATGTGAGAGAAAGAAAACCAGACAGAGCCAATTGACAGACAGGATACTAATACGCTAATATGCTAATCCTGCTTTGCACTTGTATGCTATCTGGGCTGTTTTATAGCGTATGTGTGTGAGCGTGCATGCATGCATGTGTGTGTGCGTGCATGCATATGTGCGTGCATGTGTGTGTGGCAAGGCCTAGCCCCTGGGTAATAAAACAATACAAAGAGAGCTTTAGGCCTGCTGGGCCCGCAACAGCACTTGAATACCAAATCAGCCAGCAGAGATCACTGGGGGAAAGGTGTAGTGTGTGTGTGCGTGTAGTGTGTGTGTGTGTCTGTGTGGGGTGGGGGGGATGTGTGCGTCTCTGCAGGAGTGAGACAGATAGCAGAAAGCGGCCTTGTTTTTCCAGTGGTGGTGACCGTTGTTTCGGTAACTCCTGCTTCTAAAAGTAGGAGAGCAACTTCGCAACAGCTCCGGGCACAGATGGATGAATTTCTAAAAAAAAGAGAGGGAGATTGATGATGGGGGGGGCGCCTGAAAAAGCAAACAAGAACGGGGGATTTATAAAAAGATATAGAGTACGGAGCGCCGTAGAAAGGATTGTACAGTTAAAATGCTATTTCCACCAGTTTCACTTCTCTGTTGCTTCGACACACGGTCATATATATATACACACACACCCATCCCGCCCATTTCTTCCCTCTGTATCTCACCCTTGTCTGTCAGCCAGCCCTTGCCTTAATGGACCATACACACAATTACTACTGATTAATATACCACTTAACATTTTGACCCCATTCAGGCAACACACACATATACACCACTTAACATTCTGGCCTTGCCATGGTATGATTGGCTTCTCAGGTACCCAGCATGCTGCAGCGACGCTCCAGGGCAGCCCCACTGAGACCACTGCTGTCTGAAGAGCAGAGTAAAAGTGTGTGTGTGTGTGTGTGTGTGTTGAGATGAGAACATGCCAGTGCCAGCCCCCTGAGGGACCACCATCCAGTCCAAGTCCTCAGGGAGCCTCGACACTTTAGGAAATGCCACTACAGTGGGGCATCATCGCAGCCAAGAGGCCCAGAGGGATAGAGGGATGGAGAGGGAAGGGAGGTCGATTGGGGAACAGTGGGGCCCGATCATCATCAAGGGCCCCAAAGGGAGGATGGACTGATATATGTGAAAGGTGGATAAAAGATTGAGAGTGTAATGAAGAAGCGGTGGGTGAAAAGCTGTCAATGCATCTCTACATCAAAGATGAACTCGTCCGAAACTGAACTGTAGTCAAACACATCGCTTCCTATACTGGCAACAAGAGTGTGAGAGGATAGAGGGATATGAGGAAACCAGAGAAAATATTATGTATGAATACAATGCAATTCTGACCTGTGGAGACTTTGAGTCAACATCAAGCTATTCAATGAATTGTGTTTCTAAAAGAATAAAACTTAAACCTACATTAACAGATTTTTTTGGCCACTTGGGGGCAGCAGAAACACGGTGTGAACACAACAATGACATATCGTCGCATTTTAAGTTGATATGACGAACTTGTAGCAAACAGTTGCAGCAGTTACAGAGCAACATTATCATTCATTTAGAGTAGTGTTTCTGTCCACCTGGTGAATCTAGTATTCTCTCTCTTTTATCTCGGTTTTTGGTCTCCACCAACTCCTGAGGGAAATATCTGTCTCTTTAGCTGCTAAATGCTCCACTATGTTCACCAGCTAGTCGCTAACTGTGTCTGTCTGCTGTTTGGAGCTGAGCAGGTAGTGAATGCTGGGATTTTAGAGCTTTTTCACTGAAAACAGCTTTACGAGAGCCGTGAGAGTGAACCATAACGTTGCGAGCCGGACAGCTAAGTAATGAGCTTGTTATAAAGCTTCTTAAAGCCGAGGGGAGCTGCAGATTCAGGTCATATTTCTCTGTAGGTTCATCACTACGAGCGACTCCTTTCATATAGCTTTCACATTGTCAATTTATTATTATTATAAATTAATATAATTCTTCTGTGACACAAATGTTTTTGCTAAACACAAAATAATGGGACTTTTTGACACGGACTGTTGCCAAACTGTCTCCAAAACTGCAGACCGGTGACAAGTAAAGTAGCGAAACATAATAAATCCAGCTGCTTCTACATATATGAGCATGACGGTTATGAAGGGGTTGAGTCTGAAAATGATGTAAATCATAAACTATGGCCTTCACATGTTGGATTGTACGTTTACGGACAGACAAATCAGATTGTAAGCATTTGTAGAAACGGTGCCACACTACTGTTTTTTGTGCGGTAAAGACAACAGTTTGCCATCACAACACTTAAACAAAAAGGCTTTTGTTAAGTTGCTTTGACAGCTCACATTTAGACTTTTTGTCTCAGACAGACAGTAAACCTGCACACTCTACAGTCCAAGACCTGAGCAGAACTTTACTTTATTTCACCACAAACCAGCTTAATTTAGTAAACTATTCACTTTAGTATGGTAAGAGTGTAGCTGAGAGCAAAAAGATAAAAGCGCCACAAGCAACCGAGTGAGTTAAATGATATGAAGAGAGAGAAAAAGAGGGACACATTATAGAGATAAAAGGTTTGAACGTGGCATAAAGGTATAGCAGTGAGGGAGTAACAGATCAAGGTGTGCGAGGACCACAAGGGAGAGGCAGGGATGGTGTGGCAGTGAAGGCTGGAGGGAGGGTGCGAGTCAAAAATACAAATCAGAGGAGAAACATAGAGAAGGATATTAATTATATTCAGGGCACTGATGTGAACACACCATGGGCCTGATGTTCTCATGATGGAGACATGCACATCACACAAACCCAAGAGGGTTACCTGGTGCAGGAGAACTGTGATAGTGTGACAGCTCAGTCACAAAAGTTTTACTGAGTTGAAGAATGCATGAGGTTTATCCTGCAAGTTCACAGAAGTTGAGGAAACTGGGTTTTTATTTGTCTTTTTAGCGTGGGCATCTGTCTCTATGTTGAGTCCAGGTGTTGACAGACAGCAAAAATGATCTCAGATCATCATGGGAAACAAATTAAATCCCGAGATCTTGGATAAAAATATTTTTCAATGTTTCTCTTTATTCTATATAATGTTTTTTTTTTCTATATTTTTATTTTCTATACATATTGAGACCTTTTACATGCGTAATAGTAGCAATACTGCAGTATAAAATACTTAAAAGCAGCAAAAAATACAGTATCAAAAGTAAAAGTACTCAGGCGCAATGTTCAGAGTGTTATATGTATCATATATAAATTGTAGGCGTTGTTTCAAAAACGTAATTTAACAACTTTATATTATCTATAATATACAATTCTTTATATTTATAAACTGAATATGTTTTATGTGTAAAATCTTAATGTGCAAAGTAACTATCAGGTAACAGGTCGCTCTTTGAAAAAAGATTTTAATCTCAATGTGTATTTTTACCTGGTTAAATAAAGGATATATAAACTATAGCTGTCAAATAAATGCAGTGGAGTATGGATGGAGTAATGCAGTAAAAGTCCAATTTAAATACTCGAGTAAATTACAATTACCTCAAAACTATACGTGAGTACAGTACTAGTGCTAACTTACTTTCTGCCACTGCACTGTAGTTCTTCCAAGTGATTCGGTGCTTGCAGCAACATTTAGACAGAAAATCAATTCCTGATACGCTTCTATTCACGGCTGCTACAGGGCAAGCAAAGGTATATGTCCTGCCATAGTTTGTACACAAAGTGCTCGCATGCCAAAAGGGAAATGTAAAAGAATGTAAAATCTTGGAAATATGTTAGTAATCTGAGTTTTTTGTTTCTTGCACTAAAAAACATTAATTGTCGACTATATAATTGACATGTTGTGTTCATATAATGTATAATGTAAATTCAAAAACATATACAGTACTTTTCACAATCAAAAAATTTACCATTGTTGCAGCTGTATCTAGTAGAACATTTCTGCAAGACATCTGAATTTTAAAGAATTGTAAAAGGGAACAAAAATATCTACCTGTGCAACTGCAATGTAAATTAGCCACAGCAGGTGCAGCAACTTCAAATGTAACCCTGTCTCCTAGAAATTATTCATACAGGCCTACTATTAATTTGCAACAGCAAATACATTATGTATTATAGGATGATGTTTTCAACATAAGGAAGTGTTTTAGATGAACATAATTGCAAAATGTTCATACTGAACATGTCTGCGTTTTATTTATTTGTTTTCATTAGGGCTGTCAAAGTTAACGCGATAATAACGTGTTTATGCAGATTCATTTTAACGCCACGCAACTTGCGATTGTTAATTAAACCATTATTTGACCTTTCAGAGGTCGTAGCAGGCTCAGTTTTAAAGCAAGAGTGATGATACTGGCATGACATGAAACTACAAAAGGGGGGGGGGAAGGAATCTATTGGTAACAAACATGTCTGTCGCGAAAGAGGCTAAATAACACTCCAAACTTATGCTACATTTTGGCGTGGAAAAACTGGCAGAGTCATTTTCAAAGGGGTCCCTTGACCTCTGACCTCAAGATATGTGAATGAAAATGGGTTCTATGGGTACCAACGAGTCTCCCCTTTACAGACATGCCCACTTTATGATAATCACATGCAATTTGGGGCAAGTCATAGTCAAGTCAGCACACTGACACACTGACAGCTGCTGTTGCCTGTTGGGCTCAAGTTTGCCATGTTATGATTTGAGCATATTTTTTATGCTAAATGTAGTACCTTTCTGGGCAATATTTGTCATTGTTTTGTGTTGTTATATTTCCAATAATAAATATATACATACATTTGCATAAAGCAAGCATATTTGCCCACTCCCATGTGAGATAAAATATGGACAATCATGCGATTAATTGCGATTAAATATTTTAATCGATTGACAGCCCCAGTTTTCCCACAATATCTCGTAGCGAACAAAGCACGATTCAACTTTTTTCTTGTTGTATTTTGGCACTCACAGCCCTCGGTTAAGGTTAGAGAAAGATTGCAGACAGAATGTTTTTACTTTGGTAACTGAAATCACAAATGTGAGCATTTCATACAACCACTGCGCAGAACAATAATATAGCTCCCACACTGAAACAGCATTTCCAGGCAGCAATTACATTTCTCTTCAAAATTTAAGTTTAGTAGTATAGAAACATAAACATTTTTAGACATCTACAGTTAGTTTCTTACTCACACCAGAGATGAAACTCATGTGGTGAACAAAGCTGATGTGTTGCAGTGTTTTGCCGCTAATGAGATATTGACTCCATTGTGACTGTGGTACATTGTTTATCCCACTTATTTATTTATGCACAATTGATGTGTGGGTTCAGCTGAGTTCCTACAAACACACACGGTGAATGAGCGAGGCAGAGAGATCAATATGCAACATTAACACAGGATAGTCTTTAATGTTATTTTCATTTGGGAAACACAAGCCCACTGTTTATTTCCATTTCCACAACGCTCATTCACTCTTATGATTGATACCTCTCGGTGTAGCTGTCTCACCCCCACCCCACTACCCCCCCATCCAAACGCACACACACACACACACATCACACCCGGCCCTCTCTTTTCTCCCTCTCTCCTGGCTGTGTCAGCAGCAGCACCAGCAGTACTTGGGTCTTTGTGTCTCCTTCATATCATCTTGTTAAAAATTAAAGTGATTCTACTTCCCTCCATCTTTCTCTCTCTCTCTAATGCTAATCTGTTCCCTGTTGGACCAGTATGCAGATGAGACGCAAATACAGCGCAGCCTGATGAATAGTGATGAGGCTACAACACACACGCACACACACATAGACACACACCTGAGCAGCCTTGGAATGCCCTGTGGTTTACCTGTCTGTCTGTCAATCAAAGCGGTGACCGAGTGAAGGAAGGTTTGTGTGTCTGTCTGTGTGTGTGCGTGTGTCCTTAAATTCACCCCTCAAACCATGAAATTAAAGTTAAATTATGATCCAAAAAGTCTGTCATTTTTTAAATATAATTGTATTAGAACAAGCAATGATCTTTTGTCTAATAATATGTTTCATTTACAGACGAAAAAGTGATGTTAGTATTGTTTTGTATATAATATTTAATCAGGATCAATCGCATGATTGTCCATAGTTAATCGTGATGAATCGCAAATTAAGTGCACATTTTTTATCGCACATTTTTTGTCTGATCTGGTCAGAGCTCAAGGGAGCCTTTTAACCTTGGAGCGTTATTTAACCTCCCTCCTGACAAGCTAGTATGACATGGCTTGTACCAATAGATTCTTTAGGTTTTTCTAGTTTCACATGATGCCAGTATCACTCTATCTTTAAAACTGAGCCTGCTACAACCTCCGAAATATTGAATACGTTAATGTATTAAACAAATTAGTGCCCTTAAAACGAATTTGCATTAACGCATTATTACCGCGTTAACTTCGACAGCCCCGGTCTGAATATCTCCATCTGAGAATAAAGGAAGGAATCTCTGTCCGTCTTTCCCTATGTCCTTCGCATAACTCGAGAAACGTTAATCTGATCGACTTCACACTTGGCGGGTGTATTGCTGGGGACCCAGGGGAGTGCTTTGTTAAATTTGGTGCAATTTGGACATGCGACACGTTCGATAATGATAAACTTCGAATAAACAAGCACACAGTGCTCTGTTCAGCAGCGGGGGAGGGGCTTTCGAGGCACTGTAGGCGATCCATCATGTCGTCCATAGTGGGCAGACCACGGGTCATTGCCGTTCACAACTGGACATTTCACTTCCCTGGAGTCAACACGAGCGGAGACGCAGAAATCGAACCAGAGTATATTTCACTGTGTGACCGTGAATAAGCCACGGGTGTGTTTTCCCCTGTGAGTACGACTCTATTTCCCCGTTGTCAGACTTGATCCTTGTAAGGTGTCCTTGGGTGTCCAGAAAGGCGCCACTAAATAAAATGTATTATTATTATTATTACTTGATACTAACTTATAACACTACTGTAATAACGTCACCGCCATCAAAATACCTCCATTAAACCCATGCTCTACTTTATAACCGCAGTGGTCAAAGCAAGCATCTATTTGGAAATTACCTCTGCTAATAAGTGTATTTCACCAATTTTTCTGACCGTGATTCGCCGCGACATGGGTGTGTTCACAGGCCAAGCATTTAGTTCGTTCTGACCAGGCATGTTTTAAACAGGCACTAGTTTTCCTTTAAAAGACCGTTCACATGGTGCCTGAGTTACAGATAAATGTGTTGTTGTTTTTTTTTACGATATTATCACAGTCGACAGTATAGACATCCAAACAAGTAAAAATTTGACAGTGTTGATGGGAGCAAAGACGTACAAACTACATGTTTACATAATGCTCACTAGTCAGTTTATATGAAGATCTGTCAACCACACGTGTTTTCCCTCTAAACATTGCTTCTCTCCGTGAATATCTTTAACTGGGTAGAGGGGGCGGGGGGGATTCCCCTTTGTCCCACTGGTAGATGTATGGTTTCCTGCATGAGTGACCCGGGTGTGAATCGGGTCTATTACACACATAGACGGACAGGAAACAGAAGTAAGAGAGACACCTCCAGGGTCAACATGTGCCAGAATTTGAATCCATGTTGTGACATTTGATATTCTGTGAAATCATTTTTTTTTTTTTTTACAAACATACATGGATGCATGATGTAGTGAACTGGTGCTGACCTCATAAAGTACAGGCAGGATATACAGTATGACAGCAAACTAAACATAAACATATTAGATGTATGCAATGAGAGGCAAAATTATGTTCCAGTGCAGCAGCAGCAAGAGGAGCTGGTGACAATATGAGGACATAAACTTACAGTATGTGCTCTGGGATGTATGTAGCAATGAGTTGTTGGAAATCAAACCAATCTCATGGGAACAGGACATTCCAGTTGTCTTGAGGATGCATTTCAGGCTTTTAGCATGTCATTTGTACGCCACACAACAAAACTACGGTAACGTCTGCAGTAGTCAGTGTAACCGGTGTTACACAGTGTTTGGGCATACACTGATTACAGTGCCCCCACCGTCGTTTTGCCTTTTTTATAGAAATAAAACCCATTTCGTTAATTTTTTAGTATTAGCGGCGTGTTATCAGTACGTAGTGGGACGACGGGCCCTTCGAACTGAAAGTGAAAGTGTCTTCTCCGTACGGAGCCTCAGCGCAGTGTAGCAGGAGTTAGATTTCACACACGGGAGGAGAGACAGTTGACAGACAAGACGATGAAGGACGATTTGGTGTCAAAGCGAAATATGGCAATATTTTGGATTTGAACCCAATGCTTTAAGGGAACCATAACGTTAATGAGGCAATCGCTGTCCAAAGAACAGAGCGTTCACAGCCGGTGTTCGCGACGCTGCTACGCCGGGTGGAAACCTTCAGCCCTACAGCGAAATCTCTACTGGAGATCCCAGACACGCAGCCATCTAATGTTAAAGATCAGTTATTATTAAAGTTTATAAACCCTTGGGAAAAATTCCTCACTTAGACATCCCTAGTCCACAATTAGGTTTAGGCAACAAAACCACTCACACTTAGGTTTAGGAAAAACATGGTTGGCATTGGGTTAAAATAAGTACGGAAACTAAGTAAAATATGTACGGAAACAACGTAACATAAATACGGAAAACATGTCACAAATGTCACTAAAAAACACGTCAGTAACGTAACAAAAAACTCCTGGTTGAAAGTACTGTGTTTCCCAGCCACCGTAAGCGGTCTTTCTCACTTTTTACTCTACGTCACTAGCTCTGAGCGTAGCGTACTGTATTTACGCAGATGCGTTTACATCGCAGTCAGTACAGATTATATGACGTACAAATGACACGTCAAAAGCAAGAACGGCGTTCTTATTGCACGCCTTTTGCAAATTATCGTGCCATTGATGTGCCTTTTGGTGCGATCGGGCTGTGAAAATATTCATGTCTGAAGGAGCTGGGAATAAAGTGACTTGGATGAGCTGGTGCACAAAAAAGTAACAAGCTAAATGCAACTTGTATGACCCTATAGGAAAAGATGTACAGAAAGCAATTGTGCAAAGCAGAGCAAAGTTGAATGATAACTTGATCAGCTCCGGCAAAAAAGTTCAACCATGCTCAACTTTTGCTGCAACACAATGTGACTTCCTCTGGTAAGGTGCTGCATTGGCTAATCAAATACATGCAAGAGCACATTTCTGGTAAATTACTTTGTACGGTAAAGTGTGTATTTCTACCGTTTACCTTGCAATCGTCGTGACAAGATAAAATAGTGGCCAGCATGATTCCACATTTGTAAATTCCTGTATGTGAGTTTTACAAATCATTACACAGGTACCTTAAACAACGTGCCAACACCAATGCAGCCCTCTGCGCTGTTTTAATGCAGAGCTGTTTTAACGCAGAGCTGTTTTTGGCTCTGCAAGGCTGTACTTAAGAGCCAAATGTTTGTTTTTTTATTTAGTGTGAATAGACATAACAGGCAAAACTTAGTTCCTCACCTGTTCTTTGGATAAACCTGTCGTTTACCTGCCAAACCTACAGCTTCATTTGGATTGTAAGTTAATTTCTACAATAAATCACTGAACTCTTCCTGCTGCCTCCTCATCCGGACATTTGAATATATTCTGAATATATAATATATAATATATAATAGCAAACTGCTGCTGCTAATCACAAGCACACATATAAATACACACACACAGCTGCAGAGTAGGCTGTTTCCTGTATGCCGTTCTCCACATTACTGTTCCATCTGCACAGGCATTTCCTGTCCGACCTTGAAATCAGGCCCTCACCCACGACCAACATCACTCCGCACACACCCATGCACACTCTTCCCTCATTTCCCCACATACCCATGTGCTTTTTGACATCCTTTTTGCGCAACAGTCACACATCCATTCACATACTCATTCACCGTCCAAACCCACAACACCCTCATATGTTCACTTGAGCACTGACAAGTGTCCAAATTAAAGAGTGACTTGGCAAAAACAATCACCAGTGGAAGATAAATACGTAATGCCTGAAACCTGTAATTATTAGTTATGAAAAACTAAACTCCTATGGGGAAACAACTTGGCGTTGTTTTCATGACTAGAAGCTAAAATACAGCACAAACTTGAACTTTACGAGCACCTAGAGTTACTCCAATCTGCCACTTTCACACCGGGGAGTCGTGATGTCATCAATCAGTAACCCAGCGCTCGAGCAGCGGCCAGCCTTCCCCAAACTGGCCACATGTGTTTTTATTCAGCGAGAAAGTTATAGCAGAAAAGGTTAGGTCACAGATAGTTTACAATAATATTATTCATGTAAAGGAAAGTGGAAACGATCCCTGCATGTGACTTCACTCTGTTTACACAAGCATGCCCTGAATACATTGATATCGCCAGCCAGTAAAACTCACCACACACACACACACACACACACACATTACACATTAATTGCATGAACTGGATTTCATAAGGTGAAGGAAAGGAACCGAGCCAAAGTTCGACAATTAGCAGAGATTTAAAATAACAACTGAGGGCCTGAGGCGTAGTGTTAAAGCAGAGGAGACATAATGAGAGTCAGAGTTATGATTCCAACTCGCAGGAGAAACAGAGACACTGTTGTAGTGTTGAAATATGCAATGCCAAGTTGTTACAGCTCTTGGATTGGCTCCCTGGTTGTTTTTAAGAGTGACTTGCTGAGGAAAATATTGATTAAAATACGGCACATTAGATCATGGAATAGGCATTTTGTAAATGAATGCTGTTGGCCATGTTTTAAGACCAGTGGCAGGAGAAATGGATGGGTGCAGGCTATAAAATTACTCTTTTTGCTTTACAAAACTGTCTTGTCCAAGTGTGTATGTGTGCAGATTATGTGTGTCTGACTTGTATTAATAACATTGTGGGGACTCGCTTCCCATTTTGGGGGCTGGTCCCAGTGGGCTACTTCCGGGTATGAGAAGTGAAGCCAATGCTGAAGTGCCCTAAACTTGCATTCTTTCTAATATCCAGCAGGGGGCGACTCCTCTGGTTGCAAAAAGAAGTCTGATTGTATAGAAGTCGCTGAGAAAATGACCCTACTTCTCACTTGATTTATTACCTCAGTAAACATTGTAAACATGAGCTTATGGTCTCAATCGCTAGTTTCAAGGTTAAGACTTGTTTTTTCCTTGAGGTCAGGGTACGTCTAATGTAATGCAATGTCCTCCTAAGTGATAAAAACAAGTCTCTGTGTGTGTTATAGTCATAGTTTCCGTGTGAAAAGAGGACACGTCATCAGACACACAGGATACAGCACCACAATTCCCACGGGAGAATACAGAACATAGCAAAGGAGAGAGAGATGTGGTCATGACTCTCAACATTCACACGGCTGTTGTCCAGCTGAAATAAGTGGTTGAGACCATCTGCAAAAAGGTTTTGCTCTTTTTTACCCTTCCTGCCTTATTAATTATTTGAGATAGTTTGCGTTTCCTTATATACGAAATATCACAAAATACTTTTAACGCTTGGGCCCCGATCACAGTGAGACGTGTCGCTATAGAAACCATAGCCGTACCACAGGAAAACAATGATTTTGTGGGCGACGCAGCTGCCGTGCGCTCCTCACCTGTCAAGTGTCAAGTTTACAGCTTGTTTCTGCATCCCGAGTGGCCAAAACATCATTTATTGCAGGTCCAGAGGGTCCAGTCGCAGCTTGAGTTTCATGATAGTAATGTGCTATATAGAAGCTGTGATGTATGCAGTCAAAATAAAATACTTTCCTGCTATGTATAAGTCAACATGTTTAAACCAATTAAAATTAAAAAAAAAAAAAAAAACTGAAAATAAAAGTTGATTTTACTTGAATGAATTCAAATTGGTGCCCTCTTTTCTTCCAGGGCTGCGTTCTACAAGAAAAAAACAAGAATGAGGATGAAGAGACTCGACTGCCTTGCTCAAGGACTTCTCAGTTACTGGTAAAGGTAGAGTACCTTCATCTGTTCTCCCATCCCTGTATCTTCTTTGTTATTCAGACTCCCTTCTGTAGCCATTAAGCTACTGCTGGCCCCGTCAGCTGGTCAAACTTTGTTTAAAAAAAAAAAGAAATGCAACACAGTCTTTTTCACTAACCCACACACCAATAAAAAACACACCCATTTCCATAAAGAGTCAACCTTATGTAATTTTCCCAGTAGACTGGAGCATCTGCAGCAAATCAACCTCGCTTCCTCCCTCCTTTCTCTCTCTGTCTCCCACTCACTTGCTTCCTCCATTTATTTTTCATTTTTCAGTTATTAGGAACAAGTGTAAATGGCCAAAAACACCCTTCCTTTATCTCTGAAACAACCACACATTCTTTGGCTCTTACTGTAATGCAATGTTTGCTGTCATGCACCAGTGCTTGTCTTCAGCCTGTCTCAGCAGTTAAAATGCTGCCCCGAGACTCCAAAATGGAAAGAAAAATAGAAAAATTGATTGCTAGATGCCTTCCCCCAACACTTAACTCTTTTTAATTGCATTATAAGGTGGAATCACTGTGATCCATGTATGTATAAAGATATATAAAGAGAGTTGGATACAACATTGGAGGTGGATATACCGTGTGAAACCAGAAGTCGACATTGATTTATTTGTGACGTAACTTCCATACTTAATTTACGCAACTTCCGGAGTTATTTTAAGCCAAACCACGATCTTTTCCTAAAACTAACTAAGACGATTTATTGCCTAAACCTAAGGAAGTTGTTTCCTATGAAGACGGAAGTTTATTTTGAAAAGACTGTATGCATGTAGCGGGCGGAAATTGACACGTGTTGCTGGACATTAGTAGGAAAACAAACGGAGACAGAGGAATAACTTTTTGTAAGAAATCATACATCAGAATACGTTGCAGTAGGCTTCATGACTTTATTGACTCAAGTTCCCAGTTCACACACTGGAAGTTCCCCCCACCCCCCTTGTGCACGCCGTTAATGGAGCAGGACCTGTCTATGCAGCGCAATGGACACATCTACTCGCTGGAATTTCCCATGGCTGATCGTCATCTACGGTCACGGACGCCTTCCACCCCCGCCATCTCGCCCACTCTCCATCCCAACGCAACAAAGAGGGAAAACAAATCAAACAATTCAGTTTCCCATATTCTCTCTGTCTGTCAGCATATGGTTCCAATCAGCTGTGTGTGTGTGTGTGTGTGTGTGTGTGTGTGTGTGTGTGTGTGTGTGTGTGTGTGTGTGTGTGTGTGTGTGTGTGTGTGTGTGTGTGTGTGTGTGTGTGTGTGTGTGTGTGTGTGTGTGTGTGTGTGCGCGCGCGCGCGTGTGTGCGCGCGTGTGTGTGCGCGCGTGTGTATGTGTGTGTGCGTGCGTGTGTCTGTGACACCATGTGAATGTTTTTATTTTCCATACATTTTCTCCTCAGATACAAAGCTCTTTGTCCACACTCTTTCTCCATCTCTTTGGCTCCTCCTTCCTCTCACGCCCTTTCCATCTTCCTTCTCTCTCTCTCTCTCTCTCTCTCTCTCTCTCTCTCTCTCTCTCTCTCTCGCTCTCTCTCTATTTTAGTCTTGCTTTTCTTGGCTGCAAGTCAGACCTCAGGCAGACCTAGAGGTCTTTTTCCCAAGCGATCTCCAGGGTGGACTCCAGGGAACAGAACGCAATCACACACACACACACACACACACACACACACACACACACACACACAGACCCTGCTTTCACATGCTCTGTCCATTTCCTCCTCCGTCTCTTGCTCCTATCCCATATCTTTCTCTGTCTGCACCTCCTTGTTGACTCATACAATATTGTTGCATTACTGTTAAACTGTGTTGCAGTCATGGTTTATTGGAAAACAGAGAACACAGTGTTCAAAATCAAGTGTTGTGTTCTTGGCCCAGCGGTGCTCTCTGCTACACGCACACCCATTTGTACATTACATGCTTTGTGGGTGTTTTAAGGCTTTATTTATCCAGGTTAGTCCAACTGGGATTAGGGATCTCATTTACAAGGGAGACCTGGTCGAGACTGCAGCAGCACATTTAGTCAGACAGAACAACTGCAAATACAAATGCACCCACAAGGTTGATCGAGTGCTATAGCTTCTCAGTGAATTTAAGATTGAATAACACTGAAGGATATTATTCGTTGATAACAAGATCTGTGCTGTATCCTTTACCCCACCCTGCAAAAAAAAGGTATTTCCAAAGAAACTACATGAGTTACTGTATAAAATCTTTGCATTCAAATTTGATCAAATTCATTTGAAATGGCAATACTGTACAATCAGTGATGGAAGAAGTCCTCAGATCTTTTAATTTAGTCCTTTTTAAGTCTAAATCTTTAAGTGTAAATAGCAATAGCACAATGTAGAAATACGGTTACGAGAAAAAGTCATGCATTCAAACTTGTACTTCAATAAAAGTATGTGGGAATTAGCATCAAAATATACTTAAAGGTACATTGTGTAACATCTAGCGATATCTAGCGGTGAGGTTGCAGATTGCAACTTCTCCCTGTGTGCCAAGCGTGTAGGAGAGCTACGGTGGCCCACTTGAAAATGCGAATGGCCCTATCTAGAGCCAGTTGTTGTAAGAGTAGCGTAGGTCATTTGGAGCAGAGCCAGAGTGTGTGTGTATGTGGGAAGTGAGTGGTGAAGCAGGAGAGAGAGAGTGAGGCTGAATGTGTGTGAGCGAACCAGTTGGCTAGTGGAGCAGAAGACGGCGTTAGTTTTTGAGAATACCAAGTAAATGTAAACTGCAACTTCACTGAATTACTGAAAGTATTAGATTGGCCCACTCTGACAGGCAGCGTTCTGCTCTGTGCTGTCTGCGGCTGCGAGGGCCAGGCTGGCCTATGCCGGGGTTGTAAAAAAAAAAAAAAAAAAAAGAAGATTGGCCCACCGGGAAAATTCACAAGCCTCACGATGACCAGTCCACCCCTGCTGTAGAAACATGGCGGCCGGCTCTGTGAAAGAGAACCTGCTCCCTATGTAGATATAAACGCCTCATTGTAAGGTAACGAAAAGACAACGATTCTTATTTTCAGGTGATTATACACTAAAGAAAACATAGTTATGAATATTATATTCCATTTCTGCTAATAGATCCCCCTAATTGTTACACACTGGTCCTTTAATGTTGCAGTTAGTCAGTGGAGACAATTTTAACTACTTATATACTGCTGGATAGCTTAATGTATAATAATACATAATTTTTTAAATTATATTTTGTTTTAATAATTTGAATCTCGAAAGTAATTAGTAACTTGAGCAAAAATACAATATTTGCCTCCAATATACTTTACTAGTTTTATACTTGTAGCCCACTTTTTAGTTTATGAAAGTAGACTTTAGACGTATAGTCTCAGTAAACAAGTAGTTTATTAGTTTTTACTGCAGGTATACTTGTAAGTTTTCTTTAACTTATAGTACTTAGCCAATTATTTATGCATTACATAAATGGACTTTTGCTATTTGACTTGATATTTTGTGATGAGATTAAAAAAAGAAAAAGAAGAAATTCTCACATGCCTCCATGGTGAACAGAGAATGCAAAAACATAGAAAATTCTTGAAAATTTTATGTAAATTTATATTAAAACATGCATTTACAAACTCTCAAACCCTCTAATAGGCTACTCTATCAAAAAGAAAGCATAAGCCAAATATACTTTGACTTTTCTGGATACTTGTCAGTTGAAGTCCAGTATACTTAAGTATAATTTTATTAAGCATATCTTTGATAAGTAGATAAAAAGTAAACTTAAAGCATACTCTCTTGTTTTAAGTTTAAAAGAAGTGTACTAATAGCACACTTGAATAAACCTCTTTTTGTAAAGGTCGGGCTACGACCACATTGAGTTTTGCACTGATGAAGATTTTATGCATAGTTATTGTATTAACTTATTATTGTATATTACTGTTTTGCTTGATTTTATGATGTCTTGATACATTGCTGCTTGTTATTAACTGTGACGGTGTCCTTGAGTGCTTTGAAAGGCGCATATAAATAAAAATGCATTATTATTAATATTACCTAAAAATTGTCACAAGCACAGTAAATGTGTGTATGTTACTTTCCCCCACTTTATGCAAGCAGTATTAGGAAGTTAGGTAACTGTGAAAAAGACAGTAGTGTTATGGTGCTAATGTGACATAACTCTGATGTTATCTACTGTATATGAGAACAAAGTTCACCATCCAACAGAGGCAACAGCAGGATTGCAGTGCTCTCTAGTGGTGAAGCAGGGTGGAGTCCAGATGTTCCAGTTTTAGGATTTTTGTCATTAGCAGAGAGTTACTGGTGGTTTCTAATGTGCAAACAACAAAATGTTTTCTAAAGAACTTGTGATAAGAATACTACTACTACGGATACTTCTACTGTGAGGTTAATGTTTGGACTTTCATGTGAGATTTCTTTTAGGGATGACATGGTGTTGGAAGAAGATCAGATCTAATCTGTTGATCAGTTTAAAACATTCACAGTGATTCAATGTTGTAGAATAATGAAAACAAGAAAGAAATCAAAGTAAGTAATGGATGGATGATGGAAGTTATAATTCAAATCAGAATGATCAGCTGATGTGGTGTACCTGAAGTTCAACATTTTGCTGGATCAGGAGCCGCATCTCCTCCATCTTGCTCACCTCTTCCTTGTTGAGCCACTTCTCCTCCACCTCTCTGCTCTGTTTCTGCAGCTCCTGAGTTTCCTTAAAGGTCTCCTCTTCTTCACTGTCTCAATCTGGCAGATCTCCGTCTCTATTGCTCTCAGCTTGGCCAGATTTCCCTCTTCCAGTGCCATCATTTCCTTTCTGACACTGGTGATCACATCATCCTTTTCCTGGATGATCTGGCTCGCCTTCTTCTCACAGTCCTGCTGCAGAGTTTCCAGCTTGGCAACTACTGCCTTCTGTTTAACAGTCCACCAGCTTTCCATCTCTTCATTTAACTGTATCACAGTTTTGTCAAAGGAAAGTTGACTTTCCTTCAAGGAGCGGACTTCCATCTTATTTTCTTTCATTTTTCTCTCCATCTCCTTGCGCTGAGTGTCAAACTGTTTTTGACTGGCTCTTGCGGACTCTAAAGCCTTACCCATGTCATTTCTGACCATAAACAGAGTTGACACTATAGAGTCCATTTCATTCAGCTGCTTCTTCTTTTCTTCCTCCTTGTTGACTGTCTGTACCCTCAGTGCAGCATTTTCTGCAGCCAGCTCCTTGTATTCCTCGTCGCAGACCGTTCAGGATTCTAACGAGATCACACTGAAGGACACAAATATACATGCAATAGACAAGTGAATGAAGTGTAGCCATTTTCATCTGTTGTAAAGCAGCCCTGAATCACTACCAGCAAAATTAAATTCCCTTCATTCATTGCTTGAGCCAAAACAGTTAAATTCTCAATTTACTATTGAATGATGGTATTTAAGGGAAGTTGTGTCTGTATTTCACCTAAATACAGTCACTTAATAGCAAATGGAAATATCCTCAACAGTCAACTGCATAGTATCCACAAAAACTAATGTCAGGTAAACTAAACTACAGCGGCACCAAAAGCCTATTGTGTATATTACTCGCAGTAAACATATTACTGCAATCATGTTGTAAAATTCAAAACACTACAGTTCAGATGTCTCAATACGACAAATTTGTGTAATTTACAGACAATTTTGGAAATGAAAAACAAAACGTATAATATAACTCAATCATCTTTCCACATCTCTTTAATATATTTAATAGCCTCTACTGTAGATAATATGGGGAAAAGAAGTGACCATTCAGTCTGAATATCAGGATACCCCTCTCTTGAAAATTATTCACAGTAATTATATTTGTTGAAGCTTTAGACAAAAGGTAAAGAAATTAAAGAAAAACAAGCTGTCCTAAGTAAGTGTAGTGCTGAAAAAAATAGCCTAAAAGTGTTTCCTGCTTAGAAAATCTCACCTCGTCTTCTGAGTTGTTGTTTTTCTCCGGGTCTGTTGAACACTGATTCTTTAGCGATATTGGAGTTGTAGTATTTGCTTGTAGTTCTGGTGTACTTTCCATAGTTGCAGTTTTCCACTGAGAGATGTTTTCTCTGTTGAAGGTCAACCATGTTGTTTTTTTTTTTCTAAACCTAACTATAGTGGTTTTATTGCCTGAACCTAAGCAGTGTTTTTGTTTACTTGACAACATTAAGCATGTGTTTACTGCGACCAAAAAAAGAGGGTTCTGACAAAGCGTCTGCATTTTGTGCAATTGCAGTGTTTCAGAATGTGATGGTATCACAAGACCTCAAAATGTTACAAATCCATACAACTATTCAACAAATCAATGCTCTTTTTTACAAGAGAGCATCCAAAGGGACTGTGTATTTGTAATAATAAGTCTGTCTTATAGCACACAGTCCTGGTTACCACCTCAGAGATCCAGATACTGGACACTAAAAAGGAAAAGGACCATTATTTATCTATTTTTGTTTGCATTCATATGTGGATGCACTATCTAGTGTACGTTACAGTTATTGCGTTACAGTTTTCTCGTTTGAAAGTGCCTTTATGGTTCTTCACGTCTGAACCCGGGTAGTCAGCACACCGTTTTTTATATACCAGCTATGAATATTACCAAAACAAAACTCTGTTAAAGCAAACATGCAACCATTGTGGAAATGAAAAAAGCATTCCCTTAAATGTACTGTGTTGAAGCTTGAACTTATTTTGAAACTCGATTTTGTGAACACTGACCAATTTTGAGTTTTTACTAACATACATAACATACATAACATGTATTCCTACAAGGTTTGGGCGATGGGACAATCCATACCATGAAACAACATACATTTGTGTACTTCATGATTCAAACTGTCCCTTCGATATCTGTGGTCAGTTGTGGGCAAAGTTGTACAATGAGCAGTCCTGTTTTATGACAGTTTTCGATTTTTATATGATTTTTTTGCTCTTTTGACAACTTTCAATTCACGAGTATTCTGTGATGTGTTCAGATGTTCGAGGAGGAAATTAAAAAAAAACTCAAAACCCTGATTACAAAAAGAAACAATCAACAGCAACTGTCACAACATGCTGAGCTGCAAAGTCATAATGGGGAAGATATCAAATAAACATTAGCTGTTTGTTCCAATTCTGCTTTTTTTTTTTTTTTAAACTCTAATATATTCCAAGATGTAAAGAACAAATCAGAGCCAACTGTTGGCATTTCAACTAAAGTGTAATGAGTACTGAAGAAGCTTGAACAATCTTCTACAACTCAATTCCAACACAGTTTCAGTCTCAGTTTAGTAATTCATCAATATTTTAGGGTTATTAGCAAAAAACTGTAAACAAACTGGCACACTGAAATCCAGGGAAAGCTATAATGTGCTTGTCAAGTCCAAGTTAATTACTATGTAAACCAAAAGGATGAAAATAGGTAGACAAAAGCATTATTTTATTTTTCTAATTCACAAAACAGCCTCAAACTGTCCAAATACCATCTCCTCTTCCTCCTTTTTGCCTGCTCAACACGGAGGTTTGCCACAGTTCACTTTCTAGCAGGACTGTCCTAATTGGTTGCCATGGGGACCAAAGATGTGGATGTTAAGTATCTAGGCTTTCTCGTCATCACTCCCTGCCATGCTGCTGTCTGTAGAATCTGCTTCCTCTTCCTCTTCCTCTTCCTGTTGTTGTGGTTCTGTTTTTGGGTGCTGTTCGGGTTCCGTGGTGCTGGAGGGCTCTGTGGGTTCTGTTGTGGTGGTGGTGCCGCCCTCTGCTGGCTTGGCAGTGTTGTCCTCTGCTGGCTTGGCAGTGTTGTCCTGCTGGCCCTTATCGCCTCCATCCAGGAAAGTAGACCAACCCTTCAGTCGCTCCTCCCGCTCGCGTGTCGTCTCTTCCACCTGCACAAAAAGAATTAGCATGTAAATTCTTACCAGATGTAGAGTGTAAGTTTAAAATCTAAGATATCACAATAACTCATATCACGTGACTTGTTTGTAAGAATGATGACCGACAGGCTCCGGTAGCCTATTGGTATGTTGGTATTGGTACGTTATCCTGACTGTTATTCACTAGTATGGATGAAGCTTCAAAAATGCTGCATCCGTAAAACTTCCATAATGCAACTCAATGGCATATTTTCATCATCCCTCTTGCTTGCTAAATGCCCATTTGTATTTTGCATTTGGTTTACCTGATAGTCTGTCGTTCCATCCCAAAGCAGAGCAGTCAGCTGCCTTCCTCCAAACCAGCGACCATTGAACGACTGAATGCATGCATCGGCTTGATCAGGCTCCTTGAATGCGACCGATGCCACGCCGTCTGGGTGTCTCTGCAGCATCAACACAACCACATACCAGCTCCTTATTGATGCCGCTAACATAAAATTCAAACCATTCTGCTATGACTATGGAACAACACAAATGACATCAAACTCACGTCAAAGAGGATGACCTTCTTGACCTCCCCGAACTTCTCACACTCTGTCCGCAGATCCTCGCGATACTCATTCAACTCCAGGGGGTCTTCCTACAAAGGCCAACACAGAGATTAATACCCTCAATGAACAGTGAGTGTGTGAGCGTGCATATGCATGTGTGCGTCTCTCCACACCTCAAAGTCACTGGGGTGGAACATGTTCCTAATGATGACAACTTTTTCATGCCTCTTCCTCACGTCTCCTTGCTTCTCTGGCCTCCAGTCCAGCTGTCTACACAGAGAAAGACACAGACAAAAGGAATACTCAATTACTTGACGTCTCTTAATCCACTTCAGCATTTTGGGGAGTGTTTATCCCGACATTGCTTAGTGGCACTTGTGGGAGGTCAAACAAAAAAAGAACAAGGAAGTAAAGTTTACTTCTGTTGCTGCTGCATCTTCTTCCTATAATCTTTGTTCTTTTTCTTCTTCTTGCTGGCGTCATACTGGCCCTTTAGCTCAAACCGTGCCGCTTCCACGTGGAGTCGGTAACCTCGGACCTCTGACTCATCTATCAGACGCAGAGCCAATGCCACTGACTCCTTCTGCAGAGAATCACAAACATGCACACCGTCACGTCACTTGAGTGTAACGCAATACTAACTAATACTTATGATCTGTACAGTGTCATTCAAAGCCAAAACCCACGCGGCTGTGGAAATTATAAATTAACTTTTAGGCAAGCAGAAGGACAGACAGACCTTGAGATAGCAGCAGAGACCATCTCCCTTCAGATTTCCCTCTTTGTCCTTGTAGAGTTTGACCTTGTAGTCCTCAGAGATGGGGTCCCGCATCACAATACCACACTTGGACATCAACTCAGCAAACTCCTCAGTGCTGATGTCAGGGGGCAGGCCTGAGGAGGAAGAAAATCAGGAGAGAAAAATGAGAGAGAGTGAGATAGAATGAACAGTCAGCTACTCAAAGAGAAAAGAAGTTAGTTAGCTATACCAACCTGATACGTAGACATTTGTGTTTTTATTTTCTTCGATATCAAACCATCCTATAAGCACAAAAAAGGGAAAAAAAGCATTTATCAAAAGATGCGTTTGTACAAATTAAACTTAGAAATTGTATGTATAAATACTGTTAATAGTCATTATTGTAGGCAGGGAGAAATGTGGAAACATACACTGACTGTAGCTCTTAAAAAACACCATTATTATACCACCATTTGGAGATTCCCATTTGTGTGTTAGTTACTGCACTGGTTTTCTCTCGTCCCTCTGGTTGTGGATGACGTTTACCTGGGTCTGGTTTCCTCTTCTCCCCTTTCTGTTTGGCTTCTTTATCTTGGGCCTCGTGCTGGTCGTCTGGGTGCGGCTTCTTGGCGGCAACTCCTGGTTTCTCCTTTTCTGATGCCTTGCTGTCTGGTTCTGGGGCTGCTGGGTTGGAGCTGCTCACTGCAGCTTGGTTGGCATCTGGATCTCCGTCCTTAGTGAAGCCATAGTTGGCCTGGTAGGCAGCAATGAAGTCCTCTGTTATCTAGAGAAACAAAGCAAACCTACTTAAAGCTTCAGTAGGCCACAATTTTTTGGCATCATTGGACAAAAATGTTATAATAACCTTTCAGCATATTGTAATTCAAGTGTTCTGAGAGAAAACTAGACTCCTGCACCTCCTCATGGCTCTGTTTTTAGGCTTTAAAAAATGTAGCCCGTGACAGGAGACTTTGACCAATAAAAGGTAATTTCAGTGAGTGAGCGTTCCTATTGGTTGTGCTCTGGTCATGTAAGCGGTGCTTGGTATTTCCTCAAGAGATTTCAACATGGCTGCCGGGTCACAAACGTTCTCATTTTACAGCTAAACCGTGCACTACAAGATGATTCTGAAACCATTTGAGGCAAGAAATAGGCATTACAGTAACAGAATATTGATTCATATTTGATCAGCGCTGCCTAGTTTGACCGTTTGGTCGGAGTTCGCGTGATTGACAGCCGGCTCTCATAGAAGCTGGACGGCGGACGCCAGATCAGCTCTGACTGGTTATTTCTCTCCGGTCTGTGAAATCCTGCAGATGCTGTTAGAAGCATCGGAGGACACAGAGGAACATGATTTTTTTCTGATTACCTGTTTCATGTACTACTGTCAGGATATAGCGACCCTTTTATAAAAATATTTTTTTTTTAAACATATTTGCTCCAATCTCTATGTCAGCTTTAACATTAATACAAAAACTGTTAATAATACATGCAAAAAAATAGGCCTGCAATCCAGTTTGGGGTGCAGTGACATCTGTATTCAGTGCTTCCACTTGTGATTGGGTCACCAATCATGCATTTTATTGCCAAGTGTGGTTAGTGGCAAGTACAACCCATAATCATTGTTAAAGGCCACATACATTTATATGCAATATATATGCCAAAGACTGCTGCACATACAGCAACAGAAAGCAAGAAAGATCTGAGGCTCAGGGACTGAGGGCCACAGGAAAACTAAAGCTGAGAGGTAAAGAAAAGTTCATACTTTAGGGAACCAGGCCTTCTTTTCATGGTCCCATTCATACACAGTCCCATCCTCTGGGTCAGTGTAGTTGTTGGGGTCAGAGCCATCCTCAGTTCTCCGGTCATAGAGTTCCTGCATCCGGAGCTGCTCCATAATCTCTTTGTTGGCATTTGATTGACCAGTCATCTGCAACAAGAATGTGAAGTATTAAATCATCCACGTCGACAAGCCAAAGCAGTTGTATTATGCCCCAAATGTGGCAACATGTTGATTTAAGATCCTGCTTTTTTAATTTCCTAATTATAATTTCAGAAGATGTTGCAAAGATTTAGGATGATTTGGTTAGCCATTATAAGTCAGAAAAGAAAGCAAATAAGCTTGTCTTTTCTCTTTGCTCATAGATTTGGTAAACATCTGCCAAAATATGTGTGGTTAAAGCAGGATGGTAAATGCATATGCCACTGTCTTAGTCAGGGAGAGTGCTGTAAAAACAAACAAATGACTCTGCTTTAGCCTGTAAAATATTTCAACAGCCTGCTCCTCAGTCCTGACCATAGACATTTCTATAATCAATAATATCTTCTTTAAGATCCTGCTTTTCCATTTCCTAATTATAATTTCAGAAGATGTTGCAAAGATTTTGGATGATTTTGGTTACCATTATAAGTCAGAAAATAAAGAAAAGAAGCTTGTCTTTTTCTCTGTGCTCATAGATTTGGTAAACATCTGCCAAAATATGTGTGGTTAAAGCAGGATGGTAAATGCATATGCCACTGTCCCAGTCAGGGAGAGTGCTGTAACAGCCTGCTCCTCAGTCCTGACCATAGATAGATAGATAGATAGAAACTTTATTGATGCTGAGGGAAATTCAAATTTCCAGCATCACAGTTCCATAGTGCAAAACATGTTAGTAAAAAGGCAATAAAAAAGTTAGTAGTGCAAAGTACAAAGTACACAAATATATACCAGATATAAAAATACAAGGAGATGAAGAAAAACTGTTGAAACTGAATATAGTGCAGGGTAACAGCTGTGATACACGACTATTAAAAAGTGCAGAAGAGACTGTTAAGAATGAATATAGTGCAGGGTAACAGCTGTGATACAGGACTATTAAAAAGTGCAGAAGAGACTGTTAAGGATGAATATAGTGCAGGGTAACTCCAGTAGCTTAGTCTATGAAAGTGCACTATATGCATTATTATACATAGACATGTCTATGGTCCTGACACAACAAAGCGTTTGCAAAAAAGCCATTAGCACGACGCCAACCAATCATATGTTGACTGACCACCGTCACCGCCCAGTAAGTCATGAACAAGGTATCAACCAGCTGCCTTAATTAATCACAACTGAGAGCTGACAGCTTGAATCAGATAGTAGACAAAGCTAATGCTAGTTTAGACACATTAAACTCTGCTGCCCGTGTTTCCACTGGCTGCTGAGGTTCAGGATCATTCACTGATGCAGTAACATGTGGATGTCTGTGCTTGTGAGTATATTAAGACAGTACACAGCAGGTAAAGGTAGTATTAGTTAGATGATGTTAGCCAACATGGCTAGTTAGCTTATCGTTACCTTTTACAATAGTCCAGGCGACCTATACTCTGGTAGGTGCAAAAGAGAAGAACTCCGTATAAAAACCGCAACCACAGGACCGGTATATTTCTGATAATTCAGCTAGTGTTATAAATGAATTGTACTTGTAAAATGAAGCACTGCGCGCTAACGTTTACCCCCTACTTCCGGTAGTTTCATGAAGTACTTCCGGGGTCAGGTTACGTTTGCGCATGCGTGGCAACTGTGGAGTGAAGCGCTCGATTTGTGATTCTACGTTTTCATCGCCACAGAGAGCCTTTATACACAAAACCAGGGGTCAGCAACCTTTACTATCAAAAGACCCATTTCAGTCAAAATAAAAAAAACAAATCTGTCTGGAGCCGCAAAACATTTGAGCATAGTGATGAAGTCTAATATAGTAGAAGTCTATATAAGTCTAATGCAGTGATGGCCACATTGAGGGGAAACAAATCTGAGATTTCCAGAATAAAGTCATGATATTACGTGAAAAAAGTAATATCTTTACGAGGAAAAAAAGTCATAATTTCTATGAGGAAAAAAAGTCGTAGCTTTACGATAAAAAAAGTAATATTACGAGAAAAAAGTCATAACTTTAAGAGAAATAAAAGTCGAAATATTCCGAGAATAAAGTCATAACTTTACGAAAAAAACGTCGTAATATTACGAGAATAAAGTCATAACTTTACGGGGAAAAAAGTCGTAATATTACGAGAATAAAGTCATAACTTTACGAGGAAAAAAGTCATAACTTTACGAGAATAAAGTCGTAATATTACGAGAATAAAGTCATAACTTTACGGGAAAAAAAGTCGTAATATTACGAGAATAAAGTCATAACTTTACAAGAAAAAAAGAAAATAACTCGTAAAATCACTACTTTATAATACTGACTTTATTCTCATAATACTACGACTTTTCTCTTAAACTTATGACTTTATTCTCAGAATATTACAACTTTTTTCTCATGAACTTTTTACTTTTTTCTCATAATATTATTACTTTATTCGCGAAATCTCAGATTTTTTTTCCCCCTCAATGTGGCCCTAATACTCCGTCCTACCATAGACCTAGAACAATGATAAATAAAAATGTAAACAAAAAACAGTTATTCATTTCCATGTTTATAAATCCACAGGGAGCCACTGGAGAGGAGCTAAAGAGCCTCGTGTCTCTGGAGTTGCAGGTTGCTTAGAGACCCCTAACCCAAAACGAACGATCACTCCGCCCCGCAGTTTAAACACAGCAGCGAGGTGGACCGGTGTTACAAAACAAGCGCGGACTGCTCAGCTGCCTCAGCTTTCACTGAGCTAGCTAGCAGGTGAGTTCATTTAGCTCATCTTTCCTCTGGCTCGACATGGCGGAGGGTCCGGCCAACCTTCCTCCGGGAGACCCGCAGCTCATCGGTATGATCGTGGAGCATCTGAAGAACCGGGGGCTGTTTGACGAGTTCCGTCGGGACTGTCTCGCCGACGTTGATACGAAGGTAACTAGCTAGTCAGCTAACTAAAGCTAGCTGGGCTACTTCTGTGGTTTAACGTTAGCAAGCCAGACTCAAAGCCAATGTTAGCTCATGTTGCTAATCAAGCTGGTAATCACTTATAATTGGTATTTAGCTAGTTATTAAATCGTTGCTGTTAAATTAAGCCGTGTGCTTGTGTCATTTTTTAAAAATTAATATTATGTAATAATATATAATAATATTATATAATAATATATTATAATATAATAATGATAATATATATTTAATAATATAATACATATATATATAATATATTATAATATATATATATGTATTATAATATAATAATAATTATAATAAAATACAATTAGTATATAATAATATATTATAATAATAATTATATTATTATAATATATTATAATATTATATATTATAATATATTATAATAATAATTCTATAATATATATATAATATATTATGATATAATAATTATTATAATAAAATTAAATAATATTATAATATAATATATTATAATTTTCAAAAAACACCTCAAACACCACATGTTCATCAAGGCCTATGATATCAGCTGACTCTTCCTACACATCACTCTTTTAATTACTCAGCTATAGTTTCTCCTGTGTTATTTATTAGTATGATTTTGTGTGCCCCCGGTTTCTGAAAGGCGCTATATAAGTCTAATTTTGTATTATTATTATTATTGTATTGATAATTGTTGTTATCTACACTATTATGTATAATGATTGAGTTTACATGGCTGTCACTGTCCTTGCTGCCAGCCTGCCTATCAGAACCTGCGGCAGAAAGTTGACAACTATGTCACGTCGCACCTGAGCACACAAGACTGGAACCCGTCCATCAACAAGAACCAGATGAGGAACGGACTGAGACAAAGTGTTGTTCAGTAAGTGTTACCTTTCACTGTCTTTGACTTATTATTACTCATCCTCTGTACACTGTACAGGGATAACAGTGTAAAATGCATTAGCTACTTTATGAATTTTGAATATTTTTTGATGAAGAATTGTATTAAAGGGACTGTTTGTAAGAATCAGAATTGCTTGTTAACAGCGACACCTGTGGCCGTTAACAAAAGTCAGCGTCGGGCTCGGGCTTGTGCTCGCTCTAAATAGACATGAACGAGCATCGCTCAAAACAGTGAGCTGAGCGAGAGTGGAGGCAGGCAGGCAGCAGAGCAGAGTACAGCAGAGACTCCGGCCCTGGAGACCAAAGCTACGGTCTCACCCGCGTCCTCCAGCTCTGTTTTGTAAGACGGGCTTCACTAGATATAACTTTGAGGTTTTGGTGCTGCCTAGTAGTTTGTGTTGGAGTTTTATCTGAACAGCGTAGCCACACGCGAGCGCACATGGGACACTGACCCCGGATTGATTTATACGTGTAAGAAGTTACAAACAGTCCCTTTTGATGTCCATGACCTCAATGATGCAATGTAACGGACATGGCAGCAGTCACACAAATGTACCCACTCACATGTGGTGTATCTATGGGAAATTGTCCCTAGATAACCCTGATGACATCATTAGGGTTATCTTGTCACTCTTCAGAAAGCTCCCTCAAAACCACTGAAGTCAATGAACAACATTTTTCACAGTTTACGTAGTGCCTCCATAAAGATTAAACTGATCTTTGTGTGTGAAGTCGGTCCAGGGGTTAAATTGAGATTTATTATATGGGGGGCTCTATGGTTTCGGTAGTTGGTCTGGGGGATCCTCCCCCATGGATTTTTTATAAACAAGCTCTATTTTGATGTACTCTGACACCTTATTTACATTCAAAGTACATGTCTCAATAATAAATTGGTATATAATTATTATAGATTAAACTACCCAGCAGTATATAAAGTAATTCAAATGAGCTCCTCTTTTACCAGCTGCAACATTGAAGTGATAAACACATTAACGCATCAGAGTTTATAATCCAATAATATAATATATATTATTCTGAAATGGGCCATTCCGCATAATGAGTACTTTTACTTTTGGTAGCCTACTTTAAATATAATTTGATGCTAATACTTTTGTACTTGAGTATTATTTTGAATGCAGGACCTTTGTTTGTAACAGAGTATTTTACACTGTAGTATTGCTACTTTTACTTATGTAGAGATCTGTGTACTTCTTCCACCACTGTGTGTTAACTTTAGTTTATTGAAATATTAAAAGGATTTTCTTTTACTCACACAATTCTCAGATGCAGTTCATGCAGTGTAGCCTAGTGCGTGCAGTGTTTAGGCCTACCTCTCCATCATCTATTGCTGTCTCTTTCTGTCTGTCTGTCCGTATGTATGTCACTCTCTCTCAACTGTGATTTTAAGAAAGTGCGTTACTGCACGGAGTTCTCAAAACGGTAAATGACTCATTTTACTAGAGGTGAAAACTCTTTGGAGACAGACAGACAGACAGACAGAGAGACAGACAGAGAGGTAAACAGTCCACTGCATTAACTGTATTACTAATAGCAACATACAGAGATTGAAGAAAAACTCAGATCTCTACTTAAGTATTAGCATCAATGTGTATATATACTAAAAGTACTCATTATTCAGAAAATATATTTTATTGTATTCAAATTATTGATACATTAAAAAATCACCACTTTAATGTTTCAGCTGGTAAACGTGGAGGTCATTTTCATGACTTTATATACTGCTTGGTAGTTTAATCTATTATAATACATCATAATTTATTAGTTAATTATATTTTGTATTAATAACCTGAATCGGCAATGTAGGCTAACTAAAGTTATTAAATTTATTAAACTTAGTTGTTTAAGAGAGGGGGAAAAAACAGTATCGGATTGGTATCTGACATTAAAAAGTGGTATCCAGCCATCTCTAAGTCAAATAACAGTACTTCTGTAACTCTACTATTTGTGTTGTAATTTTTTTTTTTTTTTTAGGTCAGGTATGCTGGAGTCCGGTGTGGACAGGATCATCACTCAGGTTGTGGACCCCAAGATGAACCACACTTTCCGGCCGCACATAGAAACTGCCATCCATGATTTCTTGTCAGGGGACAGGAGGGAGGAGAATGCCTTGAGTTGTAACTCTGCACCGTCTGAACAGACAGAACTACAGGAGGCCCCGTCTGCCTCTGGCCCCAAAACGCCCTGAGGTTTGTTTAAAACTGAAGTACAGTGTAAGGTCAATTTGGAAATACAGTTAAGAAATCAATATTTACTCTCTTACTGCAGGTACACTTGCTGGTCTATACATAATGTTGTATGGCTGTGCTAGCCTCTTGAAAGGTGCAGCATCAGACGAGGAGAATGAAGAGGAGGAGGAGGTTGTTTCCTGCTACGTCGAGTTAGGAGTGTTTCTGCATTCAAAATGTTCAGCATGAGATGTTGTTTCATTATCCGTCTGTGCTGCACAAGGTTACTGCTGGAGAAGTTGGACAATTCGGAGCAGTGCACTTTCACTGCTCTGCACGATTCTGCCTTTAAAAAAAAAAAAAAAAAAACGGCACAAGACTGGATCATTATTTTTGATTATTTTGTGTGTGATATCAGACCGATTTTTACTTTGGAACGTTATAAAATGTGTAATGCAGATTTCTCTCTCAGGCTGTTGTATAGACATTTTCCACAGATAACATGTTGACTAACAATATGTTAAACTTGCAAACTACACTGATTCAGAATGATGGGTGAAGTCAATGGGCTGGTTCCAGTTCGGACGATTAGAGGAAGAAGATCCTGCAGTTTCCTTTTTAACTCGAATTGAATTATTGAAAGACATTTTTTGTAAATATATATTGATCAGTATCTAGAGGTCTCTGTTTTTTATCACACCGTGTCCGGTTTCCTTTTGGTGCATGCATTTCATTTTTAGCATTGATTGTGCATCCTGTGTGCTCTATTAAACACCTTTGACATCATGTTCCTCTCTATGGCTTTTATTAGTAAAGATAACTATGTAAACGTATTGGCTAAGCAACACAATTTTTGGGTTATTGCCATCACTCTTTCCTCTGTGTTATTGCAATAACTTTCTGTTTCCTGCAATGAAAACAGAGACCAGAGCCCATAATCATAAAACAGTACCACTAGGTGGGGTAGTTTTTCTCGGTTAGGCATTTTAAAGGCAGAATCCACCAAAACGTATTCCTAGGCTTATATTTTAGAGGCAAATCCTCTGATTCCACCACCTAAAACATATACAGGTCCTATATGCATATTTGAGACAATGCACAACTTGAAGTCACAAGTTGCATTGAGTGATGACTGGCTCGGTACCTTTTTCATGAGCCACAGTGGAATTGTTAGGAGGGGGGACATATACACTACAGCTACTTGTGTTCATTCTGTAATATAAAATATACCATTGACCCTGCAAAGGCATGCAAAATGGTGTAAATAAAAGTTTTTATTCAACTTACTCTAAAAATGTCATTAAAGAAGTAGTGTAATGGTGCAACTTTACACTCAGAGCCTTCATAAATCCAGTCTTATTCCGTCAGTTTTGTGTGTGTGTGTGTGTCATCGTAGCTTGCGTAACTTTATTGATTTAACTGCTTGTTTTTGGCAGTAGACTGATCCACACGTTAACACAAATGTGTGTTAGAGTGTGTCTGTAAATCCTCTGTTCGTCTGTGTGTGTACTACGTATGTTTCTGTACTATGTGAAGTCCGATACGCTTCAAGTGTTGCACTGAACGAAGTGGATTTATGGATGAATATATTCATTATTTCAATAATCCTTATTGACCATTTAAAAATCAATTAATGAAATACCCAATAGTTTCATCTTTTTTCCCAACTGTACAAAAACTTCATCAAAAATCTGTGTTTTATGGATTCACAATTAAACCTTTTTAATTCCTGTTATTACCGTTGTGTTGATGCCTTCAAATGGGGTCGTGTTTACCGCGTTCACGAGAAGAGTCCACATTCACGACCTAAGTGGAAAGTTTCTGAAATCTCAGTTTACAACTTGTGACGTGTTTGTTGACGTCAGAAATTGCGGAGGCCGTGGAAGTACATAATAAGTGAATATATTGTAATTTTATATCTCTGAGGAAAATGTTGATATTCCCAATGGCCTCATCTTTGTGAGGACTGGCATGTAAAACCATAGAAAACCAGCAATAGGGTGTTTAAAGTTGATTTAAATAGTGAACTGAATGCAAAAGGGCAAACAGGCAACTGATCTGAATTCATAAACCCAAAGGTTATAGTAATGCTTCCTCCTCAGATCAATTATCACATCACACAAAGCAGATACTGAATGAATGTGATGTATATGCACAGAGAAACACATCCAGAGGCAGACATGTTGTTTACAACATGATCATGTAAGAGACGGAGAGCATGAGAGATTCCTGCATGTTTGCTGTTTGCACAGTAGTGTCTATGTGCATTAGTGTGCCATTTTGGATGTGTGTGTGTGTTCAGTGTCGGGATGAAGGGTCATCGTGTGGGTGGTCGTCGGGGGTTTTGTGAGGGGAAGCTGTGTGATGTTGTTTTGAAGCACGAGGAGACAGAATGAGCGGGAAAGGTCAGGGAAAGTCCTCCAACAAACGTCCGAACATTAGCCCCCCGTAAGAGTACACACATAAACACACCCTGTCTTTGTACCTTGACCTCATATTACAACACACATACATTTGTAAACCATTTTAAATGAAGGCCTCTTGGATGCAGGTCAGGTAAACCCGAGGAGGCTGGGGAGCTAGGGGAGAGGTATGAAGTATTTTTTTTACTCTGATTTTGAGATGCTGATGTCATGGTGTCACATGACTATGGCCTGTCTCTTTGTGGATGTCAAAGGTCATGGCCATTATCAAACAAAACACAACCACAACAACTAGGCTGCAAGATTTGAACGTATTGTAAAGAAAAAATCGAAGCTTAACTCACCTTGGACTCGCAAACGCAAACATGTAACTCTTTGATGTGACTGTTGTAGCGCACAAATTGTCTGAAACTACCAACAGATATAGTTGGGGCCCGCACACCGACAACGTCGGGCCAGCGAAGGCCCTATTGAAACTGTAGTGTTTATTCTTTTTCTTAAAATGAATCGCCTTTTTGAGGGCCTTAACATGCTCAAAAAGTTATTGAACTAGAAAAATGGCTCGCTAGCGCCCCCTAGAAAGTTGGAAAAATTGAGCCCCTCACTATGGTTTCACCTACAAGTATGAAATTTGGCAGATAGATGTAACATGTGGAGACGCACAAAAAAGCCTCCTGGAGGTATGCCCAAAAATCAACAGGAAGTCAGCCATTTTGAATTTAATATGCAATTTTCGCCCATTTTTAGCGTTTTATAGGCCGTGTACTTTAACGAACTACTCCTACAGATTTAATCAGATCAGCTTGAAATTTGGTCAGGACCATCTTAAGACCTTAAGGATGAAATGTTATTCAAATGGTGAGTTTTCACTGAACGACCTGACCGTGGCGGCCATTTTGAGCCATTCGCCATGAAACTGGAAGTTGTTGTAACTCCGCTGTACATAGTACGATCTGCCCCAAATTTCTCAGACATGATAAGGGTCCAGTCCTGAGGACATGTACATGCAAATATATACTCATAGATCCGCACCACCCCCTTTCATAACTCATGAACCGTTTGTCATAGAGTTTTGTGAGTGGCGTCATTGCACTAATCAGAGTCCCGGGTTCATTGTGCCTGGTCGTGTCGATCAGCATCCCGCCAGTACCCCCGACATGCGGGAAGGTGCGATGGCCCGTTCATCACTGCTCGCAGCATTAATTTTATATTTTTTTGTTTCCTATCCCCTGTAGTTTTAAACAGCTGGTTCAAACAAACTACAAAATAATCTCACTTACCTCTGGTGGTATCTACTGTAGACATGATAGGTTTGGTTTTATCTGTTGAGGTTTTGAGCTATCTGTCGCTGAGATTTCTGCTTCCACCCCTTACAATGGAGGATGACCACACACTAAACTACAGTTATATTATTTTATCACAGTTTTGACCAGACTTGGTATTTTTCAACGCAAGTTTAACCAAAGGTATCAAACACAACCTTCTATAATACATACACCGCCTGGTGGCAACCTCACAGTTAAAGTCAGAAATAATTATTCAGTGTTTTGTTTTTTAAAAAGTTGGCAAATACATCAATATCTATAAACATTTTGACAGGAGACATATCATGAAAAACCCTTAAGTGATTTATTAACCATCAATAAAGCCATTAGTTGCAACTTATGAACCCTTTATAGCCTAAATAGTGCCTTATTAGAGGGTGGTATCGGTTATGTTGAATAAGAACAGGCCTGTCAGTGTACAGGAATGTAGCACTAACAATTTGTAAAACCTGACTCTCTTCACACACTCTTGCTCTCTCTCTCTTTCTCTCTCTCTCTCTCTCTCTCTCTCTCTCTCTCTCTCTCTCTCTTTCAGTCTGGGTGCTCCTGATACGTTCCTCACTGCACGTTTCCCTGCCAAGAAGGCAGCTGCTAACCCTCAAACACACACACACATACACACACAGTCGGGTTAATTGAGTGTGAATGTCTTGAGTGGTTGACCTTCACGTACCCCCGCAGACTCTAGAGGAACAGGAAGACCTTATAAGAGCATTTTTAGATACTATTATTATTAAAGGCTATCGGATAATAGATAAGAAAATTAAACGGGATCGAAACCAAATCATCAATGAACCAATTTATTCCAACACAACAACATATTGTGCTGCTGTCGGTGCTCTCTTTCTCTCATCAATGATAAACTTTTGGCTCTAGTGTGGTGCGTGTTCACAGGGCTGCGCTGTGATTGGTGGAGACAAAACATGAACGCGCAGCACACATGCTGCTTTATATATTTCAGGCTTCATGTGGCGGTCACACTTTATGGTGGAAACTCCTCTGCAAGGCTTCACCCGTGCTGCTCCAACCTACAAATTAAACAAACAAAAAACTCCAATACAAAGTTTGATCAGTCCGAAACATGCCGGCCAACTTGTCCTCTGTGTTTTTTCTGCTCCTGGCATGTCTCCAGGTGCTGACCATGGATCTGCATGATGCCCAGGAGAAACAAGTGAGCCAAGCCAAAAGACGCCTGTCTCTGCAGAGCACAGGTGAGTTCTGACAGCAGGTGCGCTGCTGCCATAACTGTCTACCCTTTGTCACACTGCATCCAGATATTTGCAATGTTTACTCATACAAAAGAGTCTCTGGTGGCCTCCAGAAAAATGAAGGTTCGATTAGACGTATGAGAATATGGAATTCAAAGCATGTGCAAGGTTGCCAAGAGCAATCTCTGCAGGACGATTGATCATGGTTTGACTAAAAGCACTTGTTAACATTGAAAAGTTTGACAAGCTTAGGTTTAGCATTTAAATATGCACTTTTTGCATTTAATCAAATAGTGTATAGTTTGTTTTTGGACAGGCATTAGGTCTTTACTTTGCAGAGAAAACCTTCACTAGCCTACTTTCTGTACAGCTTTTGCACTGATTAGATAACTGTGGGGTCTGTCTGCTGCGTTGTGATGCTCGCTCTGGATCCCACTGACACACTGCCATGTAAATATGTTATAATATTGTATATAACATAGTATTATTATAGTTTTAGCAGTATAGTGAGGTGTGTTGAAGTGATCATATGGCTCTTGATGGTAGCCTATTATTTTTATCTTCTATATGTTGGCCTTTCATTGCATCGTCATTCGGCAAAATAGTTTGCGTGCTGTGCAGCCTACAGTAGCCTATATCAGTTTAAATTATATCATAAGCCGGCCGTGTCTGTCCCGGACCGAGCCGAGTGGCTGTAACTCAATGCGCAGCTCCGGTGGCTCGATCCTGTCAAAGCACATTCCCTCCGTACCGGCGACCCGGTGCTGACCTGCAAGCTGCACAACATCAACAGCAACAACTAGTGCAGACCTACATCAGCAAGAACGACGTAATAATATTTTTGTTTTTAAGATTAATTTAAATGAAATAAAGAATCACAAGATGATATAGATATAGTGATTATAATATCCCTAGCAAAAGAGAACAAAAACGCTTCTCTAAGCAATATCTTTATTTAACATTTGTAAACATTTTTGAACAACAGGGAAGTAGTTCCTTGCTTCCTTACATTCACCGGAATGTAGGCCGGAGGTTCTCAAACCTTTTTGAGGCAGGGAACCCTTACATGGGAGAACATTTTCTAAGGACCCCCTCATAATCGTAACACAGATTAAGCATAATGCTTACCGCCATTTTTACTCTTAGATACCATTGGAACTATTTGTATTCTAAAACGTTGCAACCTAAATATTTCAGACCTGTTTCATAGTAACAAACAGAAACACATTTCAATTTGAATAATGTTAATACTAGGGCTGTCAAAGATAACACGATAATAATGTTAATGCAAATTCGTTTTAACGCCACTAATTTCTTTAATGCGTTAATGTGATTTTTAGGTTGTAGCGGGCTCAGTTGTAAAGCTAAAGTGAAGATACTGGCATCATATGAAACTAGAAAACTTAAGGAATCCATTAGTACTAGCCATTTCATACTAGCTTGTCGTGAAGGAAGTTAAATAACGCTCCAAACCTACACTCAATTTTGGCGAGGAAAAACTGTCATGGCCAATTTCAAAGAGGTCCCTTGACCTCTGACCTCAAGATATGTGAATGAAAATGGGTTCTATGGGTACCCACGAGTCTCCCCTTTACAGACATGCCCACTTTATGATAATCACATGCAGTCTGGGGCAAGTCATAGTCAAGTCAGCACACTGACACACCCGACAGCTGTTGTTGCCTGTTGGGCAGCAGTTTGAGAATCACTGTTGTAGGCTACATTCCGCGCACTTCAAATTGAAATGACTGAAATGACAAATCACTTTCTGCAAAGTGAAAGCATTGCTGTCCATCACTGATGTTGTACAGTTTGAGCTCGCTGTCTCCTCTGGATGATGCTCCATCCCATCATCCTATTTGCTGTCCACTGCAGTGTAACTTGTGTTATAGGAATACTTAAACTCACTAGTATCTGAAAACAAACTATACAAGAACATTGAACTCACAACTATTTAAAATTACATGACAAGGAAATTAACTTTTCTTTCTGTAAAACTGATGCTGTGTAATGTCTGGACATGACATGACAGGAAGTACCTGAGGTCATCCTTACGTGTGATATCATTATAATGCTGATTGTCCTCTTTGATCAGAATACAGCACAGTAGCACATATGATTTAGAGACATACTCGCTTCTGTGGTATCACTGTAGGGATGTTAATACTCATCTCTCTCTCTCTGGTTTTCTGTCTCTCTCAGCGGAGATTCAGAGTTGCCTGGTGAGTTCAGGGGATGTCGGCTGTGGAACGTTTCAGTGTTTCAACAACAACTCCTGTGAAATCCAAGGGCTGCACCACATCTGTCTCACTCTGCTGCACAACGCCGGGCGCTACGACTCACAGGTGGGGAGCAGCACGACACTCAGCCACTTAGAAAACACTGTTAACACTTTTATTCTGTTTGCCCTTAAGCCAAAGGCGTCGATTTCATTTCAATATTGCTGGGGGGCGGGGGCACTTTTGAATGTCAAATAGACCTACTTCTTTTCTTGCATTATGATGAATTTCAATGCACCCATTTATGATGGAAAGGTCTTTATTTATGTAAAGGAAATACAAAATTCAGGTGACAATTCAAAATATAAAAAAAAAAGAAAAGGAATTTAATGCAGTAATAAGGCTCTCCAGCATTCTCTATTGCTTTCAAATATTTCTTCTCCTTGAGATCAACTATTTTGTGTATTTAGTGTATAATGTTAGCCCTGCTGAGTCAACACACATGTAGGCATGATTTACTCCTCCATCCTCCCTTGTGTCTTTTGTTTGGGAAAGTAACCTCTTTAAATGTGCGTGTTGCACCTATTCACATCAATGATACATAATACTGACTATTTATGACATACTATACTATATGATATTTTTATGGCTTACTATACTATCTGTGCTTTCCAGTGCCCATACTGCCATACTATTTAGTATGCCAGGAAAAGATTAGTATGTCCCAATATGTCAAATGTAGTATGGCAAAAATATCAGGGTGTCCTACTTCATCCTTCGCATTTTTGCAGTTTGAAAGCCAGCATGCTTTTCTGACTATTCTGATCTACAATCGTCTGTGCAGCAGATATATGAGCAAGAGGGTTGAAGTTCAAGGCACAATGTTATTAAGAAGTAGTATTTCCTATTTGTATGCATACTATATGCAACAGTACGTACTTTGTGAGGGCAGCTGCATTATGTACTAAAAGTAAAAATAAAAAGTATGCGATTTGGAACGTAAGCATACTATACAATGACGTTTTAATGATAATATAATATATAATGTTTTTTATGACATGCTATACAATAACATTTGTAATGGCATACTATACTATGAATTTTTTTTGGCATACTATACTAGGACCTTTTTACAACACACTGTAAACTGACTTTTTTCAATATACTATACTGGGACTTTTATGCCGTACTATACTATGACTTTTTTATGGCATACTATATTATAACTCTGTGTGGCATACTATACTTTGTTTTTTTTTGACTATGACTTTCTTTGACATACTATACTATGACTTGGAGGCATTGTTGCGTCTGAGTTGCATTTTAGCGGTTCTTCAAAAGACGTCCTCTGCTACTTTCATGTTTTATTGGGGGGGGGGGGGGGACAAATGCACAAGTTCTAAATATTGAGGGGGACGTATCCCCTGCATCCCTCCCGAGATCTGCGCCTATGCATTAGGCCCCTTTTGCATAGGGGACAGTCTGACAGTCTGAAACCGTGTCCAACAGCATCTAAAGGGCAGGCTTAGAGGAGACATTTTTGGATACATGTTTTTATTTCATGTAATCCTTTCAGTCATTACAGTCATTTGGGAGAAATGCATATTGTAGAAGGAGCAGTGTATAGTTATGCATGGTGGCACTGGATACAGAACAAACTTAGAGGGAACAGCTTGTCTACTTTAATAGAAGTGCATGAGAGAGTGATGCAAGTCTAATGTGTCTCCAGCATGAATAGGCACAGTGGATGATGTTCAGTAAGGATCTGTGAGTGAGTGTACTGGATTTTTAATACAGTTCCATACAGTAACAGATAATATGATTAAAAACAAACCATGTAAATTCCCTTTAGGAACACAGAACAAGTGATTTGCAGAGCAGATATGCTGTAGTAGACGGAAAAAAATGCAATTTAATTTCAGTTGGACTTTAAGTTAGTGTGTTAATGGCTATGGTAGAAATATTGCACTTGCATACAACTCAATTATCTACTTGTAATGGGACACACATGCACGTACTTTCACTCTGTAAAAAGATACATATGACCTGCTCTTTCACAACACATGCACGGTCACTATTTTTATCCAGTTTGGTTCACTGATGCCTGCTTAATGTAACAACACTGTTACTTTATTCACTTAAGATAATACAAGCAAGCATGCAAGCATCTCAAGATAACTTCTGTAATGATTTGACGCTATATAAAAATAAATTAAATTGAATGTCAGATTCTGGTGGATCCAATGTACACAAATAAAGGAAAGTCTGTAGTTATGTAATTTCACAAAGGAAGTGGCAGAAGCAGGGGAGTTGGCACACATCCCAGGCCAGATTTGACATTGTGATCGCTTAGTTCATGCAACTTGGCAGAAATGATACTGATTCCTCCTGTTGCTCTCCTCCTCCCAGGGAAAGTCATTTGTGAAGGATGCGTTGCGGTGCATGGCGCTGGGACTGCGGCAGCGCTTCAGCTGTGTGAGCCGTCGGTGCTCAGCGGTAAAAGAGATGGTGTTCTCGCTCCAGAGAGAGTGCTACTCCAAACACCTGCTCTGTCTGGCGCTACGAGACCATATGGATACCATGGGCAACCTGGTCCAGTTCCATCTGATGTTTCCCCCGGGGTGAGACACGCACGCACACACACACACACTAACAAAATAATCAGTAAGCTTTTATCACCATCCAAAGGAAAAAGTCTAAACATAAGGCTTTCGTAAAACCTCTCTGAAAGATGCAGAATTCTTCCCTGTTCAATAATGTAATATTGACCTGTAGTTTAACAGTAATAACTTGTTTTTTTTTCGACATAACATACTTTGACTTTTTTTCAACAGACTATACTATGACCTTTTCAAGAATTTTTTCGACAAACTGTACTATGATTGTTTCCTCGATATACTATACTATGGCTTTTTTAAGACTTTTTTTTTCGAGATACTAGACTATGATTTTTTTCCCCCACGTACTATGCAATGACTTTTTTTGATATACTATATCATGACTTTTTTTACCCTTTTTTTCGACATACTATTCTATGACTTTTTTTCAACATACTATACTTTGACTTTTTTATTTTTTCGACATACTATACTAGGACTTTTCTTCCGGCATAATATACTATGACTCCTTTTAATTTTTTTGACATACTGTACTGTGACTTTTTTTTTTTTTTCCGACATACTATAATATGAATTTTTTTATTTTTTCAACATACTATAGTATGACTTCTTTTTTTCAACATACTATATGATTTTTTTTTTTTCGACATACTATACTATGACTTTTATTTTTTTAGACCTACTCTCCTTTGACTTTTTTTGACATACTAACATGACCTTTTCTTATTTTTTCGACATACTGTACTGTGACTTTATTCAACATACTATACTACGACTTTTTTTATTTTTCGACATAATATACTGTCTTTTTAATTTTTTTGACTTGTTATTCTATTACTTTTTTAGAAAAAAAAAGCCATAGTATAGTATGTCGAAAAAAGTCTTAGTATAGTATGTCGAAAAAATAAAAAAAGTAATATAGTATGTCAAAAAAAGCCACAGTATAGTACTGTATGTCAAAAAGGCACATTATAGTATGTCGAATAAGTCATAGTACAGCATGTCGAAAAAAATAAAACAAGCCATAGTATAGTAGGTCGAAAAAATAAAATATGAAAATATTTTTTATATAGAAAGAGGGGGCGCTGCAGAAAAGGTTTGGGAACCACTTGTATAGTACGTCATAAAAGCCATAAAAAGTCATGGTAACGTGTCATAATTTTTTTTTATAAAAGATGTCCTAGAATAGTATGTCATAAAAAAAAGTCATAGTTCTATTAAGGACTAGGTGTTACAATCCCTTGTTTGTTGCACATACCTTGAGACCTTGCTGTTGTGAACGATGATGATGACATCTCAGGGTTTTCAAGTGGCCACATCTGCCGAGGTAGGAGACCAAATTGAAGGCACCAGAGCTTCAACCTGCCAGGAAGCAAGGACTTGTCGATGCTCTCGAGGCCGCTGGTGGTGTCCCGCTTAAGCTGGTCCACTTGGTCTGTGTCCTTAAAGGTGGCATCATACCAGCGTCCCAGACTTTTGACTGGCTTGTCCGTCACAGTTAGTATAGGCTCATCGCCAATGTGGAAGTGTTGCTGACAGCTTCTTCTTGACGATTGATATGCTCCTGGACTTTCTCGGCTTATTGTCATCGGGGGCCCACTCAATGTTCTCCTGCAACTTTCTCAGTAGTCGCATGGTGCGTGCCTTGGTTGTGGTGAATGTGGTCACGTCATCCATGTATGCATATGGGTGTGGGACCCGCAGGCCAGGTTTCAGCTGCTCTTCTCCCACTACCCACGCTCAGATGATGATGTCCATGGCCATTGTGAAGGCGAGCAGGGAGATGGTGCATCCTGCCATGATGCCCATTTCCAGACGCTGTCACGCTGTGTTGTACTCTGCTGTCGTCAAGCATAGCTGCACGTCCTGGAAGTAGGTTTTGACAAGGACAGTGATAGCCTCTGGGACCCTGAAGTAGTTAAGTGAAGTCCAAAGGAGGTTGTGAGGAAGCGAGCCAAAAGTGTTGGCTAGGTCCAGGAATGTGACGTGGACTGTGATTCTTCCATCCCTTTTGGCGGCTTGGGTTTGATGCCATATCATGCTTGTGTGTTCCGAACACCCAGAAAAGCCTGGAATCCCTGCTCTCTGCACCGATGTGGCGATAAAGTGGTTCCTTTCTAGGTAGATAGAGCCACTACGCTGAAAAAGATTTTGCCTTCAATGTTAAAGAGGCTGATTTGGCGAAAGTGGCTGATGCCAGCAGAGTCCTTTTCCTTTGTGATTACGATGCTTCTTGCCCTCTGCTTCCAGCTGGTGTTCTCGGAGTGTATTAGTGGCATGTCAGATGGAAGGATGATCTGTTCACGCCGCCAGCTGTCGTGAGTGTTTTTTTTCTTTGAGTTCCTTCTTTGCCACTTTTCTCCTTCGTGCACAGACCCTTCACAAACTTGAAGGGGTCTTTGAAGAAGCTTGTTCTGGTCTGGTCTTCTTCCTGCGCCTCTTTCTCAGGTTCTTAGCTCTCCTCAGTGCTGTTTGATTCAGCGCCGTAGCTGTAGATCAATTCTCCCATTCTCTCCAGTTTCTTCTCTGCAGTTCCCCCCAGGTGCTCCAAGATTTAGCTGAGGTCTGTGTTGACCGTTGTCCACTCCTTTTTCTCATTGGGTTTTGACAAACTTGAGTAGTGGCCATCGCCTCTGGATCTTAGTCTCGGTTGCAGGTTGTGGTAGGCTAGGCTTGTGGTGCTCTGCTGTGCTTGATTCCTCCTCTTCCTCTGGGACAGGGGGATTGATGTCCTGCAGTATAGTAGGTCATAAAAAAAGTTATAGTATAGTAGGTCAAAAAAGTCATAGGCTGTATTTGAAACCGCCGACTATATACTAATGACGCAGAATACAGTACATACCGCATACACTGTTGTTGTGACCTCCGACCTGTACCAGTCCGGCGCTTTGCATTGTGGGATACAGTAGGGTAGGTAGACTGGTCCGATGCATACTGGAGATTTTTTTTAAATCAGTACGACATCCACGTATTTTTGGCATACTGTTACTGTTTTTTCTCGTGTGTGTCCCATTAGACCGTACGTGGAGCTGATGAACTTCCTGTTGAAGTGCGGAGACGAGGTCAGGTTGTGGGTCGGCAGGCGGCTGCGCGGGCAGTGCGAGCAACACTGGGGGGCACTGTGCAGCAGCTTCGGCAGCACCTGCTCTCCAAGCCAATCAGACGCTCCGCAGCACACCACCGTCCCACCACCCACCGCGCCCTGGCCTATCACCGCTCAAGGACCCCTGCAGCAGCCAACCAGAGCGGCCGAGCCAGAGGATAGGAACGGGCTAAGTCAGATCGATAACGCGACCGAATCTGGTCTCCCCGTGTCTGAGAAATCCAATGTTACTGCTTCATAAACAGACAGGCGAGTCACACAGAGGTGCAGACAGGGTACACATGCACTTATTACTATTTTATTAGTAGTTGAATGAGTAAAAGTAGTGGTAGTTGTTTAGTGTTGCATTGCAGGTGAAGGCAATGCAACATAACCTATTTAATCTGTTGGGTATTTGTGCTATACTAATATTTTTTCTTTACATTTGACTTTGTACATGGATGAAAACCTATTATCTACCTCACTTCAAAATCGCAGTAAACCACAGTGGCTGTATCCTTCAGCAAAGGGCATTGACACACACGAGTAAACATTACAGGGAATCACTCAAGTGCAGCTGATGGCTCAAAGTCAGTATTCTACCTATTTAAATCTGTTTTTGTATTTATGAGGGTTGTTATATTAATGCATCGTATAGTTGACATGCTATCAAACGTTATCTTGTAGACAGTCAAGGTGCAGTCTGCAGGAAGGGAAGCACTCTTTGGTTATGACATGTTATAAATATGTATTTTTGATGTTCTACTTGGACAATCACATTTCATACAGACCCCAGGTTTCAAGCTATGTTTTTTAAGTTTTTATTTAAATTAATCCAAAAATACATTTGTATGCATTTTGATTGAAATTAAATAAACTACAATGATGTCACTGGACACAGAGAAGTGTGTTAATTAATTAGTTCTGTCCTTTAAAATCATTCTTCACACAAATTAACAGTATAAGCATCTCTGATGGTGATAAATGTTGGGTATTCTGCCATCTACTGGCGCATCTGTGGCTATGCTTCGCAACAACGTATCCCTCCTTATATGGAAATGGAAGTATTCAACTAAAGGCACTAGGTAAACTCGTCAATAATTGTAACAATGGCGTCTTTGGAATAGCCGTCCAGAGTAGACAAACATACACACCGTCTATGTTGAACACACACGGATTGTAATTAGACATAAAGTAAACAAAGTGAGGGGTTGTTGCATACTATGGCTTTGACCCTGGTTAAGGGAGGAAGCATTAAGGCCTCAGTATGCTTCAAAGTGCTTCTCTAAAACAGTCACGCCAACTTCGTGGTCAGTTGTGCAAAGTTGTAAAAGTCGGTAGGATTTGAACTTCTCTCAAAGCGCTCTTCTGCTGCTGTCTCTTTTCATGTAGCACCGTGAAAGCCTTTCGAGGAGAAACTGTCTGAAAGTGTGCACCCTTGTCTTAATTTGCATGAATCTCTGCATGGACACTACACAGTCACTCAAAAGCCACAGAGTTCTTACGCCGGGTTCAGACTGGACGCGGAAGCACCGCACAAAGCGCTGCACTATGTCAATTGTCGCACGAGCAAAAGTGAAAAAACTGGGAGCGCATTGGGGGAATTGAAACTCCGAGAGAACAGCAGGGAGCGAGGGGAGAGAAGTCAAAAGCTTCATGGGATGCATATTTTATCATTTATCAGAATCAGATCATTTATATCATATATAGTATATCATTTATATAGTTTATAATAGATTATTAGTGTGTTTTCTTGCCAGATTTGCTTGCGGCACGCAGAGAAACTAGACCAGACGGCAAAAATATCGCTGAAGATCACAAGCCGGTAGTGGCGTGGAGCGTCCTGTGTGAACAGCCCAATTGGATTACATGGGCACCAAGAGGACGCTTGCAGCGCTTCTCCGAAAGGACGCGGGCAGCGCTTCTCCGAAAAGCGCTGTGCTTCCGCGTCCAGTGTGAACCCGGTGTTTGAGAGAGTCTATGACAGCTGGCTTTTTGCCCCGTTTGCCTTTAGACATGGTTGAACAGCATAAGTTTGTTTGAAGCATGCTACGGCTTTAACGCAATCACTGTTGTTGCATGAAACCTCATAATGCCAGTTTAAGTTTACCCTTCAAACCTATTTTAAAAATTCACATATTGAATACTGTTAAGCTAAATTCAAGGGTGCTAAACAAGGTGAAAAGTTTTGACTTGACACCCTCTCTATGTGCGGAAGGCTGGACAGCTTCCAACACTCCATGTAGTCCATACCTGCTAAACGTCCTTGTGGTAACTCTCTGCTGAGTGAAATAACAGGAAAACATTGTTCCTGAAGCCTGGATGTGTTCTTCAGCCAGCCAGCTAAATGAAGGGGAAGAGACGTTTCTTAAGGATGTAGAGGACGGTGGCGAAGAAGAGGGCCAGAGCCAGGAAGATGAGCAGCTTGTCTGTCAGCTCCCGCCGGTTGTACTTCAAGATCAGTTTCCTCCCCAGGTGGATGGTTCCTGTCATGCTTTTAAACTCCTCGTTGGTTTCCTGCACCGTCCTGGAGGAGGTGGCTGTGTGAGTGTGAGGAGGAAGAGAAATATTAATGGTGAAAGATGCGTTCGGAAAAGTTGATGAGATAGAAACATAAGGGTTTCACAGGGAAAAACATTGTTGTAAATTGGATTTACCTTTTGTACACAAACTATAACCCTAAAAAAATTAAACACATGGACAAAGTAGAGTGTTTTTCTTACACAGTGTGCCGATAGTGTCCTCGCTCTGCTTGACCTGTTCAGCCATCATCCTGCTCATAGACATCAGATTCTCTGTGATGTTGCCACTGGTTTCTACCAGGCTTTCTTTGGTCGCCTTCCTGATTAAAAAAAAAAAAGCACACACACAAAAGCATACCAGGGTCATGTTACAGATAGCAAGTTTAACGAAGTCCGAGTCTAACCCTGAACTCTGAGTTGAATAATCCTGAGATGGAAAACTGAGTTTTCGGAGTCAGTTCAATCAACTCGGAGTATGTTCAGTCTGAGTTAAAGTAACGTACTGTAACGTTACATCCACTAAAAGTGCTTGTTGAGCCACTGAGCGGCTCATATTGTTATTATAAGTGTCTGACCACATTATGGAAAGGACCTTAGAGAAAAATAAAACATTTTTTTTACCTTTCTCTTGATCCGGTAGGTTTTTTATTGTGTTCAAATCTCGCTCTAGAAGAAGTCTCGTTGTGAAATCTGAATATCCGTATACTCTGGCTCAAATAAATACAGGCGGCCATCGAATTCAAAGACCTAAAGACTTCAGCGGAGTTCCGATACTACGATTCACCATGGCAACAGGTAAATAAAAGGCAGAGCCTCCATTTTAATCCAGTGGATCTAGAGATATTAATAGATATGCGGACTCTGCACATTTATCTTAAAAAAAAAAGAGCCTGAGTCAGAGCGGGGAAAAGTGTCAATAAGTTAACAATAAAGTGTTTGTCAATGTTGTCCATTAATTCCTCATTTACCAGACCAATATCATTCAGTAGCTTTATTTCAGCTACTTCAACCAATATAGTAAATTTAAACAGTTACTGAAATGCTGTTAAACCACGTTCAGACTATACGCAGCCTAATTAAAAAAAAGAATCACTTTGTAACTATTCTGCAGCTGCACCACAATCCTGCTCACTCAGAAATATTAACATATAATCTTAAAAGTTTAAGTTATCTCTCTTCCTGGAAGTGAAACCCCAGAGGGTTCATCAGGGTTAACTAATGGTGCCTTCAAATGAAACTCATGAGCTCATGTTTACAACATGGGAAGTCATGTACATGATATGTTTGGCGTTCAAGTTCATAGTTTCTGTTTAGAGCATCTACCAGCAGAGCAAAGCCACAATCAACAATTGCTCTAATTTTGCATTCATCTTTTTTTTATCATTTAATCATTTGAGCTCTTAAATATAAAACTTAATGACCCATCACAAATAACTGGAAACCAAAGTGATATCTAAAAATCACTGACAAAAGCCTCATTCAGACAGGATTAATATTACAGGGATGTGGCAGGTAATAAAATATATCCTCCTTTTTAATTAAAGTTTTTTTTAATCACTGGCAAATGACTGGAGATGGTTCTGTAACAGACAATAATCCGCTGCAGGAAAACCTTCATTAACTGTGGGCGTTGTATTATTTTTAGGGCTGTCAATCGATTCAAATATTGAATCGCGATTAATCGCATGAATGTCCATGATTAATTGCAATAAATTACACATTTTTTATCTGTTCAAAATGTACCTTAAAGGGAGATTTGTCAAGTATTTAATACTCTCATCGACATGGTAGTGGGCAAATATACTTGCTTTATGCAAATGTATGTATATATGTATTATTGGAAATCAATTACCAACACATAACAATGACAAATATTGTCCAGAATCCCCCACAAGCACTGCATTTAGCATACAAAATATGCTCAAATCATATGATATGGTATGAAGTTGATGGACTCATCATTTCATCACCACAGTAGAGCTTCAGCCTCGGAATAGTACTGACCTCTGTCTGATGCTCGGGTTTTCTACTCGACGCAGCAGCTCGTCCTTCTCCGTGTTGTCTATGGCTAGTTTACAAGCCAGGTTAGCTTTCCTCCACGCTGTCTGGTTACTGGAATCCACAGAAAAATAACAAAGAAACCAACTTTGAGAACTTTGGTTCCTGTTAAAGATTTCTTCTTCTCATCTGGTCTGTTGTGTCTGAATCTGTTTTGTGTGCGTGCTGTTTGACCCCATCAATGCCAAATTTACTACTTGCATCATCTGCCTCTGAAAGTCCTATTAGCTCCAGATATGAATGTACTGCACATTTCTTTCAAGGGTCAACACCTAGAATGTGAAATACTTCCTAAAGCATCAGGAACTAAATAAATTAGAGGTTACAGAGGTCCCACCAAACCTGATGCAACGAGCAAAGAGGGGTTACAACCAAGCGTGACAGCTCATTTTGATGTGTTGAATGAGAGCGAGATGCAGATTGGTTCACTCACTCAAACACTGAACTGAACGCTGGCATTTTAGTGGGATTGATGACATCAATAAAGTCAGTAATTCAAGGGGGAAATGAGTTCACACACCTCAGCATTTGCCTTCTCTGGCTCTCCGTCTCTGCCTGGATGGCCAGTCTGTCCGTTTCTCTGTCCTGCTCTCTGGCCATCTGCTCCAGATCCTGACAACAACACACCACGTCAAATAAAACAGTTTGGATTTTAAGCAAGAACTCTGTCAGATGCAACACATTACATGTGATGTGAGGCCTGACCTGTATTCTGAGTCTGAGCTTGTTGAACTTCTCTTTGACGTGAGAGTTGAACTCCATGAGAGTTGACTGAGGTCCAGAGCAATCCCTGATGTCCTGCAGGTAACACACAAACACACAATTAAATGGTATGTATTCATGAGTATATAATCTTCCACTCCTTGAGGGCGCTGGTGCCCTCAGCCAACTATACTTTTTTCAGGCTGTAAGCTGTAGCAGGCTTTGTTTTAGAGCTAGAGTGAAGGTACTGCTATCATATGAAACTAGAAAACCTAAGGAACCCATTGGTACCAACCGTGTCGGCAAGAAGACTAAATAACACTACGCTAAATATTGGTGAGGAAAAAACTGGCATGACGATTTTCAAAGAGGTCCCTTGACCTCAGGCCTCAAGATATCTGAATGAAAATGGGTTCTATGGGTACCCACGAGTCTTTATTTATTATTTATGCTAATTGCATGCAGTTGGGGGCAAAAAAACATTTTCTTCATGCAGTATAAATGTGTTATTTTCACCTATACTAAAAGGGTGTATTTGAATATTTCTGCATACTGGGGTCCCTAAACAGTCTTGGAATTGCATAAATTGGGTATCACTGTAAAGCTGAGACTCTTGTGGATCCAATGAGCCCAATTGAATTTATATGTGATGATGTTAGTCCCCTTAGTAGCCATTGCATATAGTGAAACCATTTTTCCCTTTGACCTCACTGTATAAGATGACCTCTAGGATAATCACATCCTCATGAAACTTCACAACCACAAACTATAGACCTAGAGCATTCAGAGGATGTATGGCTCCCCTAGGTAGGTTGACAATAAGGGGGTTTCTGAGCAGTTTCTATAATTTTTATCAATTTGAGTGGTAAGAAAAAATGTTAAATTTAGCACCAAATCTGTGAAACAAATTTATGCAACAACTTATGAGACATAATAGAGCATTGGATGGCCATCATATACTTCTATCATAACGCTCTAAGCCCTTATACACTTCCACAGTTTTACTTATATTACTTGTATTGGTAATCATCTACACAACACAATAGTAACCTATATGCAGTAGCCTATGTCATGTAAATATTTTCAAATAACATTTTATAGCAAATATTAAGGCTGTGACTCTAACGTTATACTGTATGGATTCATCTACAGATTTAACTACTTTCTTGATTAATCAATTAATCAATTAGTCTATAAAATGTCAGAAATAATGATAAAAATAGCTTAACAGTTTGTTTTCTCTGAACAAAATCCAACAATACTGCTATGAAAGGTTCCCATTTGAAAAGCTGGAACTAGTACATGTTTTACTTAAGGATATTATTTAAAATGATGTGTCGTTTATTTAAATTGTTGGCCTGGCTACTTGTTTCAGCTCTAAATCCCTGAAAACAAACTTCTCCCATGTGCTCCCTGCGACCCAACCAGTCAATCAGCACAGCTGTTGGATCAGCTGGTTAGTTAGCTTCATGCTAACCACGAAGGAGCTAATCCTACAGCTAAATTAAGTCATTAAAATCGAGGGGAAATGTCAGCAGTGATCGACGACACTAAAGTAAACAACGTTACTATCATTACATTAATAAGCGGACACGTTACCTCTTTCTATTACCGAGTCTCTTAACTGTTTAACCGTTAGCTACTGTTAGCTTCACTGCTAACTAACAGTGAGAGCAACGTTCAGACCTGTTGTGTGTGATGCCTTCACGGACATCTCTCACAACCAATATATATAATATAACATAACCAGCAGGAATTAAAAAGACCAACCACTCCTTCTCAGTTATTACCTGAACGAGAGCCTTAATCTCGAGGTCATATTTTATAATCTCTTGTCCACAGATTCGGACGTGTACGTCCGCAGAAGACGCCATGTTTGTTTAGGTACGGTGAGCTGAGAGGCCAAAAAGACGAGACGCGTTTTGCTGATGGCCTCCAGTCTATTATTCATACCAATGACCATAGTGATGGGAATTTAGGCTCTTTTTAGTGAGCCGGTTCATTTGGCTCAGCTCACCAAGAAGAGCCGGCTCTTTCGGCTCCCAAACGGCTCTTCGTTTAACCACTTCCACCTTTTATAATTCAGCCAAATTTAGCGCTGTTTTGACCTATGATTAGTATGTGTGCACATATATCACTTAAATTATTCAATAGAATTATACCAAACCTTAGAATTTCCAGAATACCATAATTTTACATGCTGCTTCGTTTCCGACTGTCACTCATCTTGTCTGCTATTCGTGCACCGTACCACACTGCAACGCACCGCAACGCAACGCAAACACAACGCAACGCAACGCAACGCAACCGACCGCAACGCAACCGACCGCAACGCAACGCAACGCAACGCAACGCAACGCAACGCAACGCAACGCTGCCCAACGCCCTCCTGCTCTGTACCTGTAGACTGTCAGCATGCCATGCTCCCCCGCCCCTCCCCACCCTTCCCTGCTTGATGGTATGATCCTTGTCTGTCATCAACTGATTGGTTGCAAGGACGACATCAACACAACATTCAGTCACAGTCAGTGCATGGAGTGCCCATGGCGCGGAGAAGATCATCCTATCATTCTGCCTTGAATTAATAACAAAATAACAAAATTAATTAAAAAAAACGTCTCTCGGACGGGAGCCGGCTCCCATCGTTCACTTAAAAGAGCCAGCTCTTTGAGCCGGCTCGTTCGTCACCAACACATCACTAATGCAATCGTTTTGACAGGTTTCCTGTCAAACTGCATCTATATACAAGTTATTCTTTGGAAATACTTGAATTAGTAAAATAATGTGGACTTGAAGAACACTATTTTCAAAAAGCAACTGTGGAAGTGGATGAGATTAAATACCAAGTCCGGGCCAAATGCATACATGGGCAGAAGAAATCTGTCAAAAGCCAAAATTGAGAACTAACTGTTTATTTAAGAGACATTACAAATGTGGTGTAATTGAAGAAGAAAGACTGTGTCAATATTGTGAACTGAATGAGGTTGAGATGAAATTCAATTAATTGTATTTTGTCCTTTATATCATGATTTATGACAATTATTATTTAAAAATGTTCATGTTCCTGATTTAGATGTGATAGGTATGGAGACTTGAGATTTAATTGAATATCTTTTTGATGCTCTTTTTGTATTTTCAGAATATAGTCCTCAGACTTTCTTTGTCATGTTTGCTATGCTAAGCTTTATCAAAAGGAAAATGGGAACCAATATCCAAATTGACGTATTTGATGTGATGTTGTATCTTGTGGTAAGTGGGGTGGAAATTAATATTTTATACAGAATTCAGTTGCTGATCCAAACCCTGCTTTCCAAAATCTAATCCAAAAAAGCCAAGACTATATTTGAAGAAGTTTGAAGTCGTGGATGTATATATATATAACATTTGTATAAATCAGTATGTACACTTGGATCTTCATCTCAGTCATCCAAAACCCCATGCGTACACAGTTACTTTAACCAATAAACACACAAGAGTCAGGATGGGGTGCTAATGGTTTTATTATTTTGATAATAAAATCAATAAACATAATCAGACTATTGTGGTTACAAGCAGAGCTGTAGTACCAACTCCCGGCTGATACAACAGAGAAAGAATGATTTAAAAAATAAGAAAGAAAAAGAAAAAGAGAGGCACAATAACACAACAGAGATTCAGGGCAGGTGTCCGCAGGATGTCAAGCAGCCAGAGACAAAAACTCTCAGAAGCTCTGAAACAGAATGAGCTGTTACAGTACAAACCAAAAAAATAAACTTTTTTTAGATTTCCATGCCTGTGCATGAAGCCACCCACTGTGCCTCCAAGAAAGAAAAAAAATACAATGTAAAACAAAAACAAAAAGTTAGATAAAACAAAAGTAAAAACCCAGCACGACATTTATTACACAACATAAATATAACAACTGTCAAGATATTGTATTCGAACAGGCATATATGTGAACTACAAATATAGACGTCATTGCTAAAGAGAGGATCAAGTTAGTTTCAGCAGGATACACTTTCTGCAGGTTTTGCTTCTTTATGAAATTATAATCACCAAGAGATCTATTATAGAGCACTTAGCAATGAAGTACAGCCTTCCTACTGAGACTGGGGAGAGGAACACACACAGGACTAACTACAGAAAGATCCCATGCTGTTGATCTAGTCAAATAAGTTACCATACAAGACCAGAAGCATCATAACAATGGCATGTAGCTGTGGAGCTCAGGATGACCGATACCTCCCACATCCTCTACATGGACTTGTAAGGATTTTCCTATAAAATCATCTCACTGTCTGTCTTTATTATCAAAATTGAAAAAATAAAGAAACAGAACATATGCTTTAGGATAAACATTTTCTGTTTGTTAAATGTCTCTCTCTCCATGCATTTTGGCAAATCTGGAAGGAGATGTAAATTACTGCAGTGTTGAATGATGACGTGTGTAGATATGGAAAGAGGGGTTTTGTTTTTTATTATCAAGGGTTGGTTGTTGTTGTTTACTTCTTTAACATCAGTCTGCAAAAGAGGAAATGACTCCCCCCGTGGATCATTCATTGCAGGGGAGGGTGAGGGGTCTCTGCCCACCAGCCTTTAGTGGCCCCTGGCTAATCTCAGAAGCTCCCTGACAAGACAACTGCGAACCAAAGCCCTTCTGAAAAACAAAAAAAAGCACCCAGAAGGGGGCGAAACATCTCTGGCGCAGTGGTGAAGTTTTCCCAGAAAACTGATCAAATGTTCAAATTTCCCCACCAAAGTTAGAGAGAGCAGGCAAGCCGACTCCTAACCTGAGCTCCGAGGCTGCGGAGCACCGGAACCTCGGTCCAGAGTCATGACTAAAGAAGAGTTGTGTCAAGGAGAGGTTCTCTTTGCTGACACGGTGAGTCTGGTTTAGGGCTCTATCGCCCCGTCCGACCACCTCAAACCTTCAATGACAGAACGCCTCATGGGCTTCACAGACAACGATTACTCAAAGTCACAATGAAACTGCAGCATCTTGTTTTCTTTAAGTGGCATTAGTGCAGAGCATAATGCAGAGAAAGTATAAAGTCATAGGATACTGAAAGACAGGAAGGCAGTAAGTGAAGCCACTATGTTTGGTATTTTATGTATTTATACTAGATTTGAGCATATTTTTATGCTAAATGCAGTACCTGTGAGGGTTTCTGGACAATATTTGTCTTCGTTTTGTGTTGGTATTTGATTTCCAATAATAAATGTATACATACATTTGCATAAAGCAAGCATATTTGCCCACTCCCATGTTGATAAGAGTATTAAATACTTGACAAATCTCCCTTTTTAAGGTACATTTTGAACAGATAAAAATGTGTGATTAATTTGCTATTAATCGCGATTAAATATTCTAATCAATTGAAAACCCTAAATTATACCTTTTAAATTATTCTGATGACATATTGTAAGTTTTGTGGACAAATCTGGTGAAAGTCGGTGCAGTCTGTGTTTTACTTTCAGTAAAACTTTTTAGTTCTGTCCGCACTAAACCAACACATTTTTTAAAAATGCTGTTTTGTTGCGAAAACGACTTGTGTCCACACAAACGCTAAAGAAAATGACTAGATCTCTTGTTCATCTTTCTGATTGAGTGCATCCCAGCCAACAACTGGTTGCCTGGCAACCTCACAGTGACAACAGGACTCCAGGAAGTCACTTCCCCGTGCCAAGAAGTAGTCCGGCACATGATCCCTGTAAAACTGGTTTATATTTTGGTACCAATTAAAAAAATACTTTATTAGATGCAGACAATAGGAACTAGGGATTGAACCATCAACCTTGTGGTTAAAGGACAACCACTCTACACACTGAGCTGAGATTTAACATGTTAACCAGTGAGCATTAGAGGTGCTGATAGGTGGATGTTTATAAGTTGAGGACGGAGCAAGTTTCCCTGTTTCCAGTCTTTTGCACTGTTCATTCTATTTGCAAGCCTGTTGTTTTATTTGGATTTTGCAAGCATATTTACAAATTTGTTTATCTATATTAATTATCTGTTGATTTATTTAGTAATTTATAAATCAAATTTTAATCAGATTTATTTTATTTCTACAGATTTATTGTATTTCTATTGTCTCTTTCTATTGTCAAACTAAATTGCTTTGCAATCTGATCTTTTTATTGATGCACTCTTTACTGTCTAATTAAACATTAATTAATGATCGTTTTTATAGCCATTTGCATCTCCAGTGGCTTGATTATACAAAAGTCTTATTTATGGTACATGATGAGGTAATATTACAGATATATTATGAGTAAATCTAATACAATTTCTAGGTAAAAACACAAAAAAGGAATTTTGTAATTATAATTACATAGTTGTATAAAATAACATTGGAAAAAAAAAAAGAAAAACTCATTTCTGGTTTCACTGTGACTTTGATTCATGTCTATGAATCTCATGTGAAGTCTGTGACTCCTGGTAAAGCCCACTTCAGTGGAAAAGCTATAAAGTCTAGTTTCAACAAATTGTCTCCTTACATGTTAATTTACAGGACGAAACAAATAAATATCAAAGAAATGGTATGAACACTGGGATCAGGGAAAAAAGGCAATAAAATATAATTTAGGAAAAAAAATTCAAACGTGCAACATTTGACGAAGTCAGAGCATAAATATCAAACCATAATATTAATTTAAAAAAAAAAAAAAAGAGTTTAAACATACAAGCAGGACAGCGGCCATATAAAGATACAACATTCATGATCTTTCAGGATCCTGACGACAACAGTCTCCCTCTGTGTTCCAAAACAAAAGTCTAACAGGAAGTAGCACAACAGGAAAAGCTCCACCAGACACTCGCGTCTGTCTGTATGATCCTGCTGAGGAAGACTAGTCTACATTCATCAGCAAAGCAGCAGCAGCAGCAGAGTTATACCTCGCTATGTCAGCATACAGCAGTCAGAAACAAAAGACTGACCAGAGTCATCGACAGAAGGAATAATATGGCTAATACAGCTTTTTAACACAGCCATGTTAGCACCCAGCCACTGACAGATTAGCACCACAGTTTACCTCCATGCTCAGTTTGTTGCTTCATCCGCAACCTGCGACTCAGTGCCAACACTGACTTCAAGGAGGGTCTGGCACTTCATAATAGCAAAGTTAAGAAACGAAAAGGTCTGTTTTATGCTTTTTTGTTTTGTTTTTCTCGAAAAAGGTCTCAAGAGGCAGCAACACGGTGCTCCATGTCAAAACCACAGAAGAATAAGAAGAATGCATTGTAATTGACTAGGTAAAAAGCAGGCCCAAGTCTCCCTCTGCCTCAGACACAGTGGAAGTTTGCTCTTCTCTACACGGACACACCAGCGGTGATAGCAGCAGCAGCCAATACAGAAAACACAATAACGTGGCATGGTGGGCAGAGAAATAGTTAAAAAATTGAACCAGGTTTCCCAAAACATCAATTTAGTTTACATTTATGCTCTTCTTCGGAAATACTTTGAAAGGGACATCCTATGCAGACATGACAAACAGCTTCTCTGCTGCTAAAGGCTGATTATTATAAAAAAAAAATGTATTGATTTAGGGTTAAAATTAGGTTTTCATTTCATTTTTGTACTTCAAGTTTAGGTTTTTGGGAAACCCAGCCCCTCGTTTCTGTCGGGAAACCCCCTCCAGACTGACAGAAGGTGCAGATTTGTGTTCTCATATATTTGATTAAGGCACCTGGTTCAGCAGGCATCAAATTCAAAAACCAAGTGCAAGGTGAGTAACACTGTTGGTCTTTTGACTGTCGTAGGAAAAAGGTGTGGAGAAAAAAAAAACAGGGTGTGTTGTAATAATATACTGTAATTGTGTCATGGACACTCTAAACCAAAAAGTCTCTTTGTGCTCATTCAATAGCAGCAAGTATGAAATCATTCGACTGAGAGTGCAGTAAGTGAACTTTGTGACGATGGATTTCAGTTGATTGGCCAAATTATTTCCCAATCTACAAAGAACTCCAGACGTCACTTGATTCTCTCAGTGCTATGCAGGGAATCGGCATGCAGAAACATCATTCCTACTGCGTTTTGTTTTTTTTTGTCACAGAGTACATTTCTGTTTGTTACACAGGGAAAATGTGGAGGGTGGTAGCCTCTGAAGACGTTTTGACAGGCAACGAGGGCAGCCCACATGGGTCCGAACAAGACGGGAAACATTTCAAATGCCCCGCAAGAAACTTGAAACCAGACTCTGAGATCTGACATCACAACCAGCAGGAGGTGAGGTCATTTTTTTTTTTTTTTTTTTTTTACAAACCCAATTTATTGAGATAAAAATATTTGGTAACGCTCATCTTACAGAACTGTAATTTCCTAATAACCTCCTAAGAAGTTTCTTTATGTATCTTTTCTCCTAAATTTGTTGTGGTGAACATGTTAGCAAACAGTATCATTCATTTTGAGTCGTGTGTCTGTCCAATATTAACTCTCTTTTAACTCTGTTTTGGTCTCTACCAACTCCTGACAGAAATATCTGGATATTTAGCAGCTAAATGTTCCACTATATTCACCAGATAACTGTCTGCCGTTTGGTCCTGAGCAGATAGTGAACAGTGGGTTTTTAGAGCTTTACAGCCGGGGCTGGAAACTACGCTGATGAGAGCGGCAAGACTAAACCAAAACAGTGAAGTTGTGGGACGTAAAAACCAAAACAATGAGCTTAAAGATACTAAAAATCTCAGTATAGCTGAGGGAATCTCAGTATAGCTGAGGGAAGCTGCAGTCTATTCAGTCCTCTGTGGGTTCATTACTACGTGCAACACCTGTCACTTTACATGAAGTATTCGTGTATATATATTTTTATACATAAATATTGATTAGTGCAGCTTTAATTTCAAGTATATCTCACTCATTATTGAATTTCTATTCTCCATATATGTTGAATTGTGTTTTGTTCAGCTGACCTGCTTTGCACGGACTAAGACTGGAATTGATTAACTGTAAGTGTATGAATTATTATTTTACCAAATTGCATAGCTCTTTCAAGGAAACTTCTTTGAAATTATGCAAAAATTACAGAAACAATAATATAAAAAAGCGTTACAAAACATTTCCTCTGGAGATTGTTCTTGAATACACAAGTTGAATATATATCATGTTACCATGTAACATGTTAACATTAGAAATTCCACTTGCTATTTAAATCAACAATACACCAGAATAAGTGCATTTAGTTAGCAGTTCTGGTGAATATTATGCACCTCTCAGATGAAATAAAGATCCTCTGTGACTTTAGGCAGTGGTATCAAATCCAGGAGTCTGACTTTTACAAAAGAAATAATGGTATTCTTAACAATAGCGATCATACAGCTCAATAACACAGAAATCACCATTCTGTTGTTGTTCAGAGTAACAATCTTTCTCTGATTGGTCCAACAGGGACAGTTAAAATAAATGAAAATGATCGGGAGGGGAAGTCTGGTCTGAGGACAAATATTGAGAACAATAATCACGTTATCTGTGAGTGGATCAAAATACAGATGCAATTTTAAATCTTGGATGGTTTCTTGGATAATGACAAGTGATCAGCACCATGTGACAAAACCCCATTTGGATCACGGCAGGAAATCAGAGTCAAATCCTTAGTGAGAGGAAAATGTTGTAAGTTGTGTATGCTTGAATACCGATCTGGAGAAAGCGGAGAAACTTTGTGAATTATTGTGACAAGTCTGTTGGCCTTTTTTTTTCAGTTTGTGTAGAGAGCATTGCACTATATTGATTGACATTGATAATTCATAACACACACACACACACACACAAAATATTTTGTACAGAGTAAAGAATGGCGACAATAATTGGAATACATAAATATATTTTCTTTTGATTTTATATGTCATCACATATGTCAGATAGAAGAACGATATTACCCTGATTTGCTGAAGAAGAGCTTTATGGATCCACTTAGCTTGTATTGGACAAGAGTAGCACAAAGTTACACACTCTATTAGCTTAATAGTTGACTGTATAGGATTTATATCAACAAGAAATAAAAAGAATAAGGAATATTTTTACTGGCGTGGATTTTCACTCATTTCCTTGACTGTTAAAATGCCACAGAGTCTCCTTGCTTGAATGTAAAGTTGCACAGCTTGCGCCTATCATGTTAAATGTAAAAACCTGTGAGGACTCTTTCTTGAATCAGCCTCGTGATCGACTACAAAACACACGCGCTCCGCTGAGCTGGTCTACTGTTGGCCAACCAGCAGCCCTTTAACCACCGTTGACCCCCTACCAGACCAAAATGTAGCTGAAAAGAATTGCTTCAAATATTGTCCCACCTGAGCACTCAAATCTTTGAAGCCATTTTTCAGCCATATTTCATCACGTCTGCTACTTCAGTCAAGGTTGTTTTGAGCCAATCAGGCTGAATGATTTTGTTGTTGTTGTTGTTGTTGTTGACCGTGTATTGGCAGAACAATGTCATAAACCTCGGACACACCCCTTGGCAACTGACATGCCTGCCAAGTTATTATTTTTGTTTGTGTGTAAGTGAAAAGTTCAAAAAGGCAATAAGTGTCCGGATTGAGTCTCCATTTGTAACTGGCTTGCCATACAGTACAGTGATATAGTAACTTCCCCCAAGGCGGCCCGGAACAACATCTTTCAAACGGGCTCTTCCTGGCCGCCCTAGGCTAAACCCCCTCCTCATTAAGTCACAAGTAGAAATCAGTTTACAAATGATAACAATATAGCTCTCTGGAGAAATGTGTCTACACTGTACATCACCCTGAAGAGGAAGCCAAAGCAGAATTTGTTTTTCCATAGGAAACCTCTACTGAAGGCAAATGAATCATGACGCCAAGGGGGTCAGCATCAGGATCAACGTAGGGGCCCTGGAATCAAAACCCTCTTTTTTTTTAAGACCACAAACACACTATCCACACGGTTCCTGGCCAGGAAATAGACCTATCCTGTCAAGAGACTGGGCTTCCCAAAGTCAAGCAATGATATGCGCTCATACAACACATCATATCATTACATGGCTCCAGAAACATGTAGACCTAACCCTCGTCAGGCCGTACACCTATTCCCTGCTAGTTTATAGACCTAGCCACATCAGGTAATAGATCCATCCTAGCAAGTAGTCGTCAAGTACACTTGCAGCATTCACACCAGGCCTTTTAGCAGCAAATGGAAGAAAAAAATGCTTTTCTTTTTGTTGTTTTTTTCCTTTTTTGGACAAAGTGCTTTTGTTTTCAAACATATACGATAGAGTATTCTATACATATATCTAACATTTAGAAGATACATATTAACTTATAGTCTATTTACAAAAAATGAATCACTACTAAGAAAATAGCTATGGACGGTAGGGGAGAGCAAGTCATTAGGCTACAACTAGAACTAAGAAATCGAATAAGAATCATGGATACTCATCATTCTAGTTTCAGAAAAAAAGCACCATTTCTCCCTTTTTAGACGGAACAGAAATCAGTAAAAATATATATATGTAGCACTAGCTGTTATTCAATCACGTGATACTGAAAGACCACAGCTCTGCATCACCATCATCAGAGTTCATTCTGTGAAGGAGTACTTTCATCACTTCAAGCTAACCTGAATTCAGCCTTGTCAAACGCGTATCTTTTGTTTGTATTCGCCTGCTAACGGAGTGAACTCTGGTTGAATTTTAAAATTCCCGGGATTGGCGGCATTTTCTCTGAGGAGGCAGCAGGGAGGCAAGCATACAGGCATCATGCATTTCTAAATGTTGGACATGCTGCCAATTTGTGGCCTGGATATTGTAACTCTGCGTGTTTTGGTGAAGAAAGTTTGCGGCTGTGACCGGTCAGGAAGGATGTGAGCTGAGGACCGAAGGCAAGGCCAGGCAGATTAAATTCAGCAATGCGACCTCAAAGGCAGCAATGCCAATCCCAGGAAATGCAAAATTCAACCGATTTCATGGTCAAAGAGGAGAAACAATGCACTGAATCCAGATCAATCTGGGACAGACTCAAATGGCTTTGGCTTTCTCACATCTCCACATTGTTGTCCTCAGAGTTTCTTGCTTTCCTTGACAAATCCCTGTCTTTGCTAAAGACAGCATGTCCTCATTCTCTTTATAGACCATTCACACTAGGCCATGGCGTCACTGCATTGTGTTTCAAATGAATCCAGTCCTGATTCTCTGTATATCCTTCAGCCAGCAAAGGAGACCGGAGGGGTCAAGTGTCGGTTTATTTATCCAACTATCAGATCGACTGGCTGCTCTTTAAGACCTTTCTCCTCTCGCATCTCCTTCTCTCCACTCAACGAATACTTCCAAACCAACACGAAAGATAGCAGGCAGCTAAAGTACAAAAATATAACGAGAACTTCTTTTTTTTTGGTTTTTGTGTTTTTTTTTTCCTCTAACTTCTCAATGCAAGGATAGGCTTTAGAAATGTGTCATGCTTAAAAATGAATCAATTGTCATGAAAAGTGGCATTTCACCATTGATAGATATAGCATTAATATTTCTATATACAGTACTTTAAAACACAATTCAGTTAATATTTTGTTGATGAACTAGACCTCGTCTACATACAGAAATCAAGCGAAAACAGGAACAAAACATTTTGGTTATTGTTGGTGACATTTTGACAAACAAAAATGTAACATAGCTTATCTACTAGCGCTCTTGGGTTTTTTGTCCTAGATAGCGCCATTAAAACAATTAGCATGTGGAGGGAGGAATCAGTTCAGGAATGAAGTGCTTGCTAAGCAACACGTCTACTGGAGAAGCCCACAGATGGGGTTAATTTTCAGATTTAAAAAAATGAATGAATGTTCCTTTTCTGTACAGAATTGGACCCAAGCTAATTTCACAGTTCTAAGAAGTTCCCTGACCCTCCCACATTTCTTACATTCAATACGGCGTCAGGTAAGCTGTGCAAAACCTTACTTTAACTGGCTGGTCGCCATTTCGTTGCATGTGTCTTTGGTACAAAAAACAATCAAAATATAGTGTGCAAATATTTTTTTGTAACTCTAAACGAAAATATCTGTTAACCCTCCCCCAATCCCTAAAGACAGAGTACCAAAAACCAAAAGTAATCCATTGCAGAGCCCTCCTATATACACAGACTCTGTGGCATGACGCAACGAGAGCTTCCACTTTTTTTATGTACATTCAGAATATCTTCAGACAACTGAAAAACACACAACCCCCGAAGTTGTCTCCCTCCTCGCATTCACTAACAACCTCCCTCAGTGTAAAGCTGTCCTCTCCTTGGCTGGACCTCAGGGAGTTCTGACCAATCACCTCTCCTCGTTCAAACCCTCTCACACACACTCACTCAGACCTACAGAAACACACACATACATACACAAGGCACAATGAATAGAACTCTGATCAAACACTAGTATGAACACACCAAACTGTTAGCCTGGTCATCTCTACTGTACAAAAAGGGGAGCCGGTGCCGTTTTTCACTGGGAGACACTTTTATGTACAGTTTCCTAGAGGAGATGGATTACTGTTTATGTCATCTTCATCGCCAACATCATCATCTTCCTCACAGTCTGCTCCCATTCTGGCAAAATGCCCGGTTCACCCAGTCCAGTTATAACCAGCACAAGGCCAAAAAGCACCAAACTACATGCACTTCCTCTCCACATGGTCAACCACCTCCTGCTGATTAAGTTAACGTCCTCAAAATGAGCCATTAAGCTCACTCCTGCCTGCCGTTAACTTCAACCCAGCAGGATGTCTGTCGCTTAATCATTAAAAGTCTAATTTTAACTTTAAGCTTCTGCTGCCTTTTTTGTTTCGAGCTTTGTTTTGCTAAAAGTTAACTCCTACATTTTAACAACAGCAGACCTGATTGGCAAACAGGGGATGGCATGAACATATTTAGGCCTTCAATACAAAATATTTCCAGCCACCCCGAAACGCCTCGGAGCAACCCTGCTCTTTTTTTTCTCTGCAGCTGTCTTGGCAACCAAAGCTGTTTTCATCAAAGTACTTTTGAGTGGGTCAATTTAACATCCTGGAGTTAATTTTTGTTGCCATGTGAACCTCCTCTAGGTATTGATAACTGGAACTTCTTCCATCCTTTGATGGTGTCTGACGTGTAATCCTTCCTCTGTCATTACAACCTCAAACAAATTGTGTGAAAGTATTCCAGTGGTTACACTCATGTGACTGTCTCCGTGTCAGCCCCGGAAGCAGACCTCCGATAGAGCCGACCCTACACAACACTATGTTAAACACATCTAATAATCACCAGTGGATTTAGGACGTGCTATTAGCTATACACCTAACCATCCCTTGCTTTTTTTCCCAACAGACGCTCACGATGGGTTGGGAGACAGTGACGCACTGACTCTGCGCACAGTGTGCAGAGAGACAGGAAGCTAGGGTGTATGCCATACATGTGCATGGCTAAAACAAGCACACATACATACACACAGGGAGTGGTATGTGTGTTTGTGTGACTAACAATGTGTATGTACTCTGGGTTGGAGGTGCATGCAGAGGGGAGCATAGTTACAATGGGACAGCACGGTGGTAATATTTAGTCCACTCCTCTCAGTGGACCGCGGTTTGTCTAGATTTTGGAGGTGGGGACTCGCAGGCCGACTAGTCCGCCGGTGGGATCGCCGCGTCCTGTGTTCTCCAAGATCTTGTTGACGAAGTCTGAAGTCTGCCCAGCAACAGGTGATGCCACTGCATGCACAGAAACACATGAAGATACATTCAGAGATGTTAGACATTAAAAAACACCTTGATTATGTAACTTACTTGTCTCAAACAAATGTATACAATGTTTTTTGTACCGCAGCTACAGAACAGATACTTTTTATTGTCAATAACCTCCCTGTTCAGACTGAGCTTGATAATGTTTTCACCGGAGAATATTCATTTTTCAGACGGGACACATTCAAATTTAACTATAAAGCAAGGACTCTCTGTCTGTCTGTGGGTATGTATGTATGTATGTATGTATGTATGTGGGTAAATATTATTTGCATATCTCAAAGGGCCACTAATCCGATCTATTTCACACTTGGCGGGTGCATTGCTGGGGACCCAAGGGAGCGCTTCGTCAAATTTTGGTGCACTTCAAAGCAGCAGTCCACCAACCAATGGGTGACGTCACGGTGACTACATCTACTTCTTATACAGTCTATGCCTCAGGCTGGTGCTTCATGCACATTGAAATCATGACGGGAAAAAGTAATTTTCTCTTAATGAAAAACGTAATCTCCTCAAAGCTTATGACAAACTGCCAAAATGAGCCAACGAGATGCAGCAGCGAAACTTGGTGTTCATCAGGCTAACTTGTGTAGTAAACAGTCATGGCTGCTTGTGATGGAAACAGGAAACAAATGCACACCGCATGGGGAAAGCACCTGTGGTTGAAGCTGTCCTTGAAACAGCTATACTGTATTTTGAAACTGTCAATAAAATTCAGTAAATAGCAAAGCGGTCTGTTTCATTACTTTATATTCATGTAATAAATACACAAATGTCAATTAGATGATAATCTGCATGAGGAATAAAGAAAAAGAAAAAAAATTGGTTATAATAATCCTCCGCTTATGGTGATCAATTTCATTCGCACAGACGTGATCACTTTAATGTGTTTCCATCGTAATATAATGCAAATGGTCAACAGTTATTGAGTGATTTGCGGTCTCAATACTCTTGTCTCGTCGTCTGCTTTTTTAATCATGTAGACTGTAGTTTACCAGCTTTTTTACCACTTTCATAAAAATTTAATTTTGCTCCGTTTAAATTATTTTGAATCTTATTTTGAATGATATCATCATACTTAAATCTTGGTTTCATAATTTAACCCATATTTTATTATCAAATTTATTCGACAGAGAGTTTAGTAATCATTTAATTTTTGACAGTAATTCTGCTAGAAATCTTTTTTTTGTGTATACTACATATTTTAATTAACTCTTAAGTTTTCCACACAGTCAAAAAAAATTAAGCTTCCATTAAGGTAAGTATAAATAAATACACATATATATATGTGTATATATATATACATATATATATATATATATATATATATATATATGTATATATATATATGTGTATATATATACATATATATATATCTATATATATATATATATATATATGTGTATATATATATACACATATATATATATATATATATGTGTGTATATATATATATATATATATATATATATATATATATATACACATCGTTTAAAATGAATGGAACTAAATTACATTTAATGTATGTAATTCATCTTTCACAAGGTACTTCTAATGACTCAGTCGTCCCCCTCTTTAATTCTCACCGAGTGTCTCCTGGATGAGATTCTCCAGAGTGTCAGCCATGTTGGTCGGACGCGGAGATGAGTCCTCCACTCGGGCAACTATCTCCTCCTTGATGGCATTGATCACAAACAGCAGCCGATCTACAGGAGGACACGTGGTGGAGCACACAAACAAGCTTTAACTATAAGATTACGCACTCAGGAACAGCTGATGACAATACCCGTATTTACTCATCAACAGAGGGTCAATATTGAATGTGACAAAGCTTAAAAATAGACACAAGTAGATTTAGAGTAATACATTTGACAAACTATATCAAGGCATGAAAAAAATGGATGCAGAGGTTGATGAACTTGGTGTAAAAACTCTGTCGTAGGCAACGTACCGTATTCTGTGCTGAGTCCCCAGAGCTTCACCTTGTTTGCTTCATACTGGGCCTTCTTTTTTAAACGACAAGCTCTACAATACACAACAGATGAGTGGACTTTACTAACGCAAAACAGGAAAGAGCTCTTTTTAGCAAACAGTAGGCACTGGGAAACATGACATAATGCTCCAGAATAAGCATCTTGACTACAACTATACCCTAAAATACACTGATTGTACATAAAGGTCTGTGCCACTCTGGTGTGTCCGTACTGTACAAGCGTGCATGTTTTACCTGGACGCCAGCTTGTTCTTCTCCTTGCGTGACCGCGGTCGTGCGGTCAGCGGCAGCTCACTGACGGGGGTCAAGTCGCTGATCACCTTGTTCAGTTTGCGGAGCTCAGTGCCGATCTGCAGCAGCTTGCGTGGATTGGGAGTCAGGTCTTCCACGTCTGTGCGGCGAGACTTCTTCAGCATATACTTTCCTTCATGGCAACCAATGAAAAGAAGGCATTAGAGATGACTCTGACATCAAATTCAATGCGTGGATTCACTAAATATCTATCAGGGCATTTAGAGATTTTCTTGCTGTCAGCAGCAAACAGATCTTAAACTGTAATTTTCCATTCAATCACAGTTGCTGACAGCTGCAGTGGATCTATATTCAGTAAGAAAGAAAATGATCATGGTGTGGTGGACCAAACTGAATTTTCAAATGCCACAAGCTTGAAGTGCTTTTTCTTTTTGAAAACCGCTACTAAAATATCAAAATGCAATATGAGTCATCCTCTACATATGCAAAGAATATTCAAACAAAAGGATAAAATACATACAGACGTGAATGCAAGAGAAATGCTTTGCAGGCCTGTGCCGTTTATGTGAGAAATTAGACATGCTCCTGTTATTTGCAATGCGATCACTTAAACTGTGGTATCACTGCAGCATGCTGTGCACAGCTGCTGTTGTGGAAAAACTGTCACAGTCCCTCTGAAAGACTCAACACTTGCACTGCAGTCTCCACTAAAAGGCATAAATGATACGTTTTATGGCGTGATTGAGGCTGTGAAATGAAATGTAAAAAATACAATAATCTAAAAGTCTTTGAAGATTCTCATCAAGCTTTTGACTAAACATAACGCAACTTGCGATTTTTAGGTTGTAGCGGGTTTAAAGCTAGAGCGAAGATACTGGTATCATATGAAACTATAGAAAACCTAAGGAATCCATTGGTACCAACTATGTCATTCTAGCTTGGCGTGACGGAGGCTACATAACGCTCCAAACTTGGCGAGGAAAAACTGGCATTTCCGATTTCCAAAGGGGTCCCTTGACCTCTGACCTCAACATATGTGACTGAAAATGGGTTCTATGGGTACCAACGAGTCTCCCCTTTACAGACATGTCCACTTTATGATAATCACATGCAGTTTTGGGCAAGTCATAGTCAAGTCAGCACACTGACACACTGACAGCTGTTGTTGCCTGTTGGGCTGCAGTTTGCCATGTTATGATTTGAGCATATTTTTTATGGTACATGCAGTACCAGTGTGGGTTTCTGGACAATACTTGTCATTGTTATACATACATTTGCATAAAGCAAGCATATTTGTCTATTCCCATGTTGAGAAGAGTATTAAAAACTTGACAAATCTCCCTTTGGTACATTTTGATACCTATTTTCATATATTTATATATATTTAGCCTCCTTTGCGAGAAGCTAGTATGACATAGTTGATACCAATGAATTTCTTAGGTTTTGTAGATTCATATGAAGCCAGTATCTTCACTCCAGCTTTAAAACTGAGCCTGCTACAACCTCCGGAAGTTCGATATTGCAAGTTGCGTCAATGCGTTAAAGAAATTAGTGGCGTTCAAACAAATTTGCGTTTGATCAACTTTGTGTGTGTGTGTGTGTCTGTGTGTATGTATACCATGGAGAGGCCCGTTCTTCTGGTACAGGTTGCTAGGCAGCGTGTGTCTGTCCCACTCAGATGGCTTTAGCATACGTTCCTGTTTAGAGGGAGTGAGCTGCTCGCTATACTCCCAGAAGTAGCGACGCTTGCCTCTTTTCCGGCTGGAGACTCCTGCTGTCAGGCCTTTTATGTCCTCCATCAGCTCCATGTCACAGCCTGGAGAAAGCAAGACGGGGGAATAGGGAGGAAATCAGAAAGACAGTGGACGAGAATTAAGGGGAAATAAAGACAGAAAGGTAATAATTTAAGAAATAAATAACAAATTTCTGAAATAATGACAAGCCAGTGATTGGTCACACAAGATGACGGGTTGCTACCTGGCTCAGAGAAGGCGTCACTCATGTCGTCGTCCTTGTCAGCTTCGTAGTCTTCATCCTCCTCCTCATCCTCCTCCTCCTCCTCATCATTCTCTGACAGCTCGTGCTCACTGCCGAAACCCTCATCGTGGTCTTCGTCATCCATCTCAAGCCCGTCGCCTTCCTCCTCCTCCGGTTCTTCCTCATCCTCTTCCTCCTCCTCCTCCTCCTCCTCGTCCTCTTCCACCTGGGAGTGGGCTCTGCTGGCCAGTCTGCGGGTCAGGAACAGAGAGTAGTTGTGCTCCTCCTCCTTGCTCTTCTCTGTGCACTCGACAGTTAGAACGCCGCCACCGCCGCTAGCCCCTGCCACACTGTCTCCGCTGCTGACCAGCCCAGAGGTGCTGCCCTCCAGAGCCTGGCTCGCCTCGACCAGTTGAGGCATGGTGGCAGACCAGCCTACAGGTATCTCCCTCCTTCCTGTCCCATCTGCCCTCCTCTCAAAGCTCGTCAGGCTGGCAGAGCAGCTGGCTGCAGCAGCAGGAATTACCACCAAGGTGGCACTCGCTGAAGTGCAGGCCTTCTTGTCTTGGGGCTGGGAGAGAGGTAGAGGTGGATCTGACCTCTCAAAATCCATCTGGGAGGGCATGTCGGGCTGAGTTTTATGCACAGCACACACACGGACTTTAGCCTGTTGCACAAAGTGAGTGCTGGTAGAAGTTGGGGCTGCCATCTTGGTTCCCCGCCCCTGGGGCTTGGTTTGAGCTTGGCCGTGGTCGTGGGTGAGACTGAGGAGGTTCTGGGTCTTGGCCATAGTCTCAGTGCTGGAGGGGACAGGTCTGGTGGCTTTTTGAGAGCCTTCAGGAAAGTCTGGGAGAAGGCTGCGGGAAGGACGGGAAAAGGAAGAGCTTGGGGACGGCCGTGCAGAGACGGGGCCCGATCCCTGGCCAGGGACCAGGGGTCTCTTACTGTGACAGGAAAGCAGGGACGGCTGAGACTGAGGTGCAGGCAGGGTCAGGTCAGCAGGGGGGTAGAGCGCCTCACACACAGGCTGCGAATCCTCGCTGTTGAGCTGAGCCAGCGTCGGGGTTCGACCAATCACTTCCTCGTCCTGGTAGGGACTAGAGAAGTCATCTAATCCAAGGAAATCCACCTCTTTGGTTCCCCAGATGTCACAGCTGGCCAGCCGTGTGTATCTGCACAGAGACATGCAGTTCTATCAACAGTGAACGTTTTCATTGACTTGTAATTGTATATAACCTATAAAATATGTAGAAGAGAAAGCCTGAATATGGCAAAACAAAACTCGGTCAACACTGAGTATATGGCTGGACCGTGTGTGTTCAGTTTGTGAATTTGTGGCTGCATTGTTACACAAATAGTCAGTGGTAATGTCTATATTGTTAAATCCAGCAGTACATGTCCACCAGGTCCGGCAAGGACACTAGCGGAAGCGCTGCTCCACTCAACTGGCCACAAGCGGTGACGCACCCTATCGTTGAATGTACCTGATTGGTCCCTGGTTTTCTGCTTGTCATTTCAAACAGGAAACAACATGGCGACCTTCTCGTAAACTTTCTGTTACTCCGTCTAAACAATCCACCAAAATCTACTTAAACACATTTACAAAACATTTAAAGATGTCACATTGGAATCTGGAAAACTGATGAACATTTCAGTATTTTCCAGTCTTTGAGAGATGAATCAAGAATGGAAATAACTGTTTGTTGCAGCCCTAGATGTAGACATATCTTCTCTACTATTTAGAACTGCAATGGCACAAGCGCAAATTTTTCAAGTTGAAACGATTCAAGTCTGAGTGATGCATCTGTGTTTCAATTCATACTGCCTAGAGCGAATTTTGCATCTCTTCACATATGGTTTTCAACTTTAGTAACAAGTGTTGGAAACCTGAAGGTAGTCAAACTTGTTCATACCACAACATACAAATAGATCCAAGAGGCAAACAGAGAGTTCAGAGGCGGCGCTACACCTGGTAGTTACAGTTTTGACACCCAAAAAAAAGTATAAAAATAAAAATAAAGCCTGAAAAATGTCTGACAAAAGTCTGATAAAAATGTCCGAAGAAAAAAAGTAAAAAATGTCTGAAATGTCCGAAAAAAAGTCACTGCTTTAATTTCTTTATGTCGCTCGTCTGATGAAGAAAACTGTTTGGTAAAACCACAGTAAAGAGCAAAGGTACCTCAGAGCTCACATAGAGAATATGACTTCTACTTAAAAAACGCTCCATGAGACATTGAAGCTACCAAACAGCGGCGTGGGATTAATCTGGACAGTCAAGGTTGTAAAAGATTGACTCACTCAATATTAGCCAAAAAGATACAGCACTTTTTTTCTGTTCTACTTAAACATGACCTCAATCAACCCTGTTAGCAGCAGATTCTCCCAACCCTGCAACGACCAGCACTATTCCACCTCAGCTTTAATCGCCTTTAGACTTTAGAAACTGTTGTCTGCTCTCAGCTGACACTCTACATCACAAGAGAGAGTACACAAACTATTTTGGCAGCAAAGCATCACGATGGGTGCAGGACAGACGGAGCATCACCTGAGATCTCAGGAGACTGCGGCAGCCAGCTGCTTCGTGTTTACTGGCCTCTTAAACCACCCGCTGCCTTCGAGCAAAACCTTCAAATCATCCTCTGTCTGTGTCAGACCTGCCTGGACGATTACCGATCAGTGATGGTGAATTTTACTGCTATAAAATCCTTTAGGCACCTGTCCTATCGCGTAATATTCACAGACTGACTTCTCATCTGCCTTCCTGCAGTAAAGATCAAACATCCTGAGCCCACATGATGCAGGGAACCACTTAGTACTCACTCAGTAGTGGTGTACACACTGTCCCTGTTGAAAAAATGTCCCTACCCTGTCATTTTTTTCTAAATGACTCAGTAATTTCTTTAAACGGCTAGGCACTTCAGTTTTTATTAAATGTTACTTGAGCAGGAGAAAATAACGCTTTTGTGTATTTTCAGCTGCACATTAATACACATTTGGTGCTTTAGTCTAGTGAGTATTTACAGCAGCAGGACGGTGTATATCGTGTTGGCTCAAAATCATCTACAGTATCCATGTCCATCATAATGAAGGAAAATGTAAACAGTGCAGCAGTGCGGCTCACTGAAGCATTTTCAGTAGTTTTTGGACAATAATGGAGCTCTATGGCACAGAGGAGTAAGTATTTAAGGCTTACACACGACAACACTTAATTAGTAGGATTAATTAATGGTTGGTTTGGGTCTTTTCATGGGGTTTGTTGACTTGACATTAAGAAAAATTTCATTATGCAAGATACCGGTAGATTAAATATGCAGTATTAGCCAACTTTTTGTTTGCATTCAGTTAACATAACATTAGCTAGTTTATCTTTGTCCGGATGATAGTGTAGTTGGCATTTGGCTTGTAGATCTGAAGGTAATATACCTACCTGCTTGTAAATTGGACATCGGCCTCCAAAGATTTACATATTTTGAACTGCTGACAGGTGTTCACTAACGCCAAAACACATCAGTGACCGTAATGGGTGGCAAACTGTCAAAGTCCTCCTAGTTCGTAAGGATTGATATCATAAACTACCTTGAAATTTTGTAATATATCACCCCTTTGCCTCTGTCAGCTTCTATTTATATAGGTATGTCTCTTTCCCACGTACTTTTTACATTTCTGATGATGAACGATTGACAGCTAGCTCCGTATGCTACCCTCCAAAAGTGGCAGCGCAGCCCAGAATGCTCAGCGATTCCCATTCCCTATAGGTAATAATGTTAAGCACAATGATTGGCAATGCAAGCCACCTTCAACTTCAGAAAGTTGGAGGAGAGCTGGAACACAGTATGACCTTTGAGCTCCATTAAGTTCATCAGTATGTTTTTATGTCTTATTTACTTGCTGCTGTTTTTGACTCGATCTAAAATAAGCCACTGCACATAAATAAATAATCCAGTACCTGGTGAGGTCTTCCCAGTAGGAGTCCCACTGTTCGAACGCTGAACTGCTGCAGACCGTCTCACACTCGCCGAGACCCATGAGCTGATCCACACTGCCCTCCATCTCCTTTCCTCCGTCCCCGACCCCCACGATGCTGTCCCCACAGGGGCTCTGCCGGTGGGTTATGTCTCTGTCCTGCAGAGAGCAGGAAAACATGGAGGTGAATCAAGCAGGCGGTGGGTTAGAAGATGGTCTATTGGGGATTCTTTCACATCAATGACCCGCTAGCTGTACATTATCATGCTTATTACACGGCTACTTACTTAAGAAATCAATAATTTGACACAAAAATGGTCCTCCAAACTCCAAGATCAGAACTGCGCCCATAGTAACGGTCTGTTATACATAGCAACAGTCTGCTATAAAGAATTATTACATGGCTGTGTTGAATACTCGATTCTGATTGGTCAATCACAGCGTTCTGCGGTCTGTAATTTCTGTATAACAGACCACTGCAATGTATAGCATTGTTATGGGCGCAGTTCAGATGTCGGACTCTGGCGGACCGTTTTTGTGTCCAAATATTGATTTCTTCAGTAAGTAGCCGTGTAATAAGCGGGATAATGTACATACTGTGCCATCACAGTATGCTAAAACTCTGAAGCTGAAGTTTCAATTGTATAATTTTGTTTGAATTTTCTATCACAACATTATGATATGGACATTTTGGCAGAGAAAATTACATTATGAATTCATATCAGCATCTGCCTACAGGGTGAATGTCTACGGAGCAGAAGTGTGACGACATTTCTCATTTGTTTTTCTGTCAGAAGTGTTTGAATTTGACCAAGATGAGGCAAAACAAATTAGTGGTGTGGGTCTGCTGGTTGATAATATCAGATCTTTTCATGTCTATACAGTAGAGAGAGAGAAGATCATAACAACACTTTGTACACATACATAGTAAAAGAGTTTACAGAAGCCATATCTGTCCACAGTGACAACTAACTGGAGGGTTGAAGAAGATGACAGTTCATCCTACGCTCCATCATCACATTAATGTGTTACTATGGTGCAAGAGAGCGTAGCAGTGAGTCACTATTGTTTGGTCTACAGTAGACAGTAAATTGAGGTAGACACCTGCGACTGACAGCGTCACTGGTGACACGTGAGCCGTCTCACTTCGCCCACCTCCACCTGTGAGCCTGTCACACTGCTGCTAAACAATTAGACACGAGCCTCTCTGTTTTAAATGCTACCCTGGCAGCCAAGCTGACCACATGCAAACGTTTATATACAGTTTTTCAATGGAATTTTAATTCATACAATTTTCACTACTAGTTTAACTATGACTAAAAACCACTGTAAAAGGTGAGAGAATCTGGGAAGCATATTTGCCAAACAAATGATTGGAAATATTGATATGAGTGAAAGAGGAGATGGGCTTTCTTCTGTAAAGTCTACTAACATGTAAGACAAAAGTTTTTTTATTTTAAAAGTTAAAAAAAAGGAACAAAAACAAAACATCACCGTGCCATTTACTGTCCTTTGAATCCTCTCTGGTGTTTGTTGGGAGCTAGTGTGCTGTGTAACATGTAACCTAATATTGTTTTTTGATACGGGTGGGGATACTCGTGCCGAGCCGTGAGCAACTGTGACCACTCAAGCTGCGCTGACACGGTGCGAGTGTTTTTCCACTGCACCGCATGGCAAGGTAAAAGAAGCCGTTTACCATGATGACACATTGGAGGACCACATTAAAAGAGTCTGCAGCTCTTCTGTGGCAGTTTCTGTGGCAACTCCTCTACATGTCTCACATGGATCTTCAAAATTGGTGCGACTTTCTATTTGCCACAACCAGCGAGCTGTTTTGAGGGGATTAGTTTGTACTAGGGCTCTCAAAGTTAACGTAATAATAATGCGTTAACGCAAATTCATTTTAACGCCACTAATTTCTTTAACACATTAACATAATCAAGGTTGTAGCGGGCTCAGTTTTAAAGCAAGGGTGACGATACTGGTATTATATGAAACTAGAAAACCAAAGGAATTCATTGGTACCAACAATGTCATACCAGCTTGTCCCATTTACAAAGAGGTCCCTTGACCTTTGACCTCAAGATATGTGAATGAAAATGGGTTCTATGGGTACCCATGTGTCTCCCCTTTACAGACATGCCCACTTTATGATAATCACATGCAGTTTGGGCGTCAAATCATAACAGAAGTTATCTCAAGACGCTTTTCATATAGAGCAGGTCTAGACTGTACTCTATAATCTAGAGACCCAACAAGAGATCCCCCATGAGCATGCATTGTAATGCGACAGTAGCATGAAATAAAGAAAAAACTCCCCTTTAACATTTACATTTTTACAACAAAAGCCTATTAGAGGAATTCCTGACAGCAATATTTGCTCGTCACTATAGTCGAAATGCCTATTTATTTATGTTTCCATCACAATAAAAGGGATTAAAAAACTATGTGATGCATGAGGAAATTGAATTTTGACTGATGATCTTTAAACGATGATCCTTCATTCAAATGCAACTCGGTGACTGCGCAGCATGAGCAGCTGTGACTGATCTGAAAAGAAGTCTTGCTCAAAGGACGGTTAGCAAGGTCTGATGCCTGCAGGGCCTTGGTGAGATGAATGTGTGTGTTTGTGTGTGTGTTTGTGTTAGTGTGTGTGTGCGTGTGTGTGTGTGTTTGTGTGTGTTTGTGTGTTTGTGTGTGTTTGTGTGTGTGTGTGAATGTATCTTTGTATATTTAAAGGTGTGGGCAATAGTAACAGTTGTACAAAGAGCTATTAACCGTGCCTATGCTTTTATATTAGTTTAATAATTCTCTGTGTTGTCCGAGAGTGTGTGTGTGTGTGTGTGTGTGTGTGTGTGTGTGTGTGTGTGTGTGTGTGTGTGTGCACACCGACTCACCAGTTCGTACATGAAATCTGGGTCAGAGCTGGTGGCGAGCAGATCAGTGCTGGTGAGGGCCTGATCAGCAAACGAGTAGTTTTGAAAGGCGTCAGCAAAGGGAGGCTCCATCCCACTGGTGCTGGGCTGCAACCAACAGAAATAAATAAATACTGAAGTGAACAAACAAAAGTAGACATCATCATCACCAAAACCAAAATCTGATAAACAGAGTCCTTGATTCAATGTGGTCTCACTCAAGTTCATGTACATTTATAAATACTAGGGCTGTCAAAGTTAAGGCAATAATGTGTTAACGCAGATTCGTTTTAACAACACCAATTTCTTAACACATTAACGCAACTTGCAATGTTTAGATTGTAGCAGGCTCAATAAAACTATGAAACCTAAGGAATCCACTGGTACCAACCAGTCATACTAGCTTGTCAGGAAGGAGGCTAAATAACGCTCCAAACTGACGCTAAATTTTGACGAGGAAAAACTGACATGGCCACTTTCAAAGGGGTCCCTTGACCTCTGACCTCAAGATATGTGAATGAAAATGGTTCTATGGGTACCCACGAGTCTCCCCTTTACAGACATGCCCACTTTATGATAATCACATGCAGTTTGGGGCAAGTCATAGTCAAGTCAGCACACTGACACACTGACAGCTGTTGTTGCCTGTCGGGCTTGAGTTTGCCATGTTATGATTTAAGCATATTTTTTATGCTAAATACAAATCCTGTGAGGGTTTCTGGACAATATTTCTCATTGTTTTGTGTTGTAAATTTATTTTCCAATAATAAATATATATATATACATTTGCATAAAGCAAGCCTATTTCCCCACTCCCATGTTGATAAGAGTATCAAATACTTGACAAATCTCCCTTCAAGGTACATTTTGAACAGAAAAAAAATGTGCGATTAACTATGGACAATCATGTGATTAATTGCGATTAAGTATTTTAATTGATTGACAGCCCTAACAAATACATTCTTTTTTCCACACTTTTCCAAACTGCACAGGCCTGTGCTGGAGGAAGTCCCTCTTACCTGAGGCATTGCCAGGCACAGCTTAGAGCTCCAGTTAGGAGAACCTCTGGGCGTCCTGTCGAGTCCCAGAGGTCTGAGGTCGTCCGATCAGTGCAATGAATTACTGATAAAAGGAGACGATCCGGTGGATGCAGCCTGCAAGGCTGGGGGGGAAAGGGGAGGGGGGGGTGTCAGTCAGGTTTGGGCTCAACCTGGTCTGGTCTGGTCTGTTGTGGTCTTGTGTGGTTCTCTGTATGCTTCAGGTCTGTGGTAAAAACAGAGAGAGTGCACAGAGCAGAAGAATCAAAAGAGGCGAAAACAAAGAAATAAGCCACCAGTAGCATGCAGGTACATTTTAACCACAGCTGCTGAGTTTGTTCCCCACCAAACTGCACGAGGCATACAGACTTTAACTGAATATATCCGTGTACTGATTATTTATCCCACCCTCATTTACAAACTTATTTATATGGAGAGTTGTTTTGCCTCTCTGAAATGTACTGTGAGAGCTATTCATACGAGAGCTGAAAGTAAATGGCTGCAACAACACAGACAACCAGTTTGTTTCCTTTGTGGTTTGCAGATATGGAAGTATACATCTAGTCTGCCTTCTATGAAGCTGAGATAATTGTGGAGGATACAACAATAGCCCTTTTTCAACTGTAAGGCAGGTCTTATAGTGTGGTCACACCAGAACTGGCCAGGTGACATTTACATGCACACTGCGGCGAAAAGCATGTGGGACAGGAATTGATGTTGGTGCGATGCCAAAACAAGCTTTAGGAGCTAGCAGGCTAACAACAGCAGTTTGTTGTTGTAAGTTGAGAATTACAAACCTTTTCATCGATTACTTTATTGCCATTATTTATTATCAGTGTCCTTTCATTTACTGCCAGCCATGCAGCACCCCTCTCTCTCTGCTGCTTGTGTTATCTCACCATGCAGCTGCATAAACAAGTGTATAAACGGGCAGTATTTTGTAAGGGAGGGGTACATCCCATCCTCTCTTAAAGTGGGCACACACTGAAGGTCAAAAAAGCTAATTCATCACTGCCCCCTCTTCACTGAAATGGGGAGTGGACTTCAGTTGCAAGGTCGCATATGGACTGCAGATGCAACTGCTCACTTTAAAACAGTGTAAATGAAACTGAAACTACTTTGGGTTTTCAATAATACTCTTAACTCCACATAAAAGTCCTACTCAACAATAGCAACAGCCAGGCCTTAGTTTGTAACATAAATAGTTTCTGTATCTTAAAAAGGAACACATCATGGGAAACACTGTCCCAGTGCGTCTAAAAGTGCAGAACTGTTGCCTCCAGGCATCCCTCTGTTTGCTGATAACTGCTGGATGGGAGGCTGAGCCTTCTGTCTCCATCTCTAGAGCTGGACCTAAAGTCAACACAGCGCTGGGCCAAGCCAGTCTCTCGTAATCTTTCCTCCTCTGTCCCTCTTATCCACTTCTGCTTTCACAGACTTAAGAACTAAATATACTGATGCTCTGGGGCCTGTATGATGAAGCAAGATTAGTGGGTTAGCCAGCTATCTTTGCAGGCTGTTCTCATACACTGCTCGTAGCTATAGCTACGTATGAAAAGTAATGCACTGCAATTTGTGTATATTCCACCAAATAAATTTGTGTGTAATTCACGTAATCGTGAACCAGGGAATATAAAGAGCGGCCAACGCCATGTATGGAGGAGATCAGGGTGGGTGGATGGATCAAAAAATACCGGACTTTCGCTCAGGAGACCGGTGTTCGTACCCTGTGTGAGACCAGTAGTCAACGTTGATTTATATGTCATATAACTTACGTACTTAAGTAACGCCACTTCCGGAGTTATTTTAACCCAAACCACAACCTTTTTCCGAAGCCTAACTAAGTAGTTTTGTTGCCTAAACCTACCCAAGTCGATCTTTTCCAAAGCCTAACTTAGTAGTTTTCTTGCCTAAACTTAAGGAAGTTGTTTCCTGTGAAGATGGAAGTTTATTTTGAAAAGACTGTATGCATGTAACAAGCGGAAATTGACAGGTGTTGCTGAACATTCGTAGGAAAACGAATGAAAAGGGAGGAATAACTATTTCGTAAGATATCATACAAACCATTGTATTAGAAGAATACGCTAATGTTTGGGCTTGACTAAGAGGCTGGCTCACATTTAACCAGGGTATATCATCATGGTAACCAATGCACCCATGAAGTTTGAAGCCTTTATGTGTCTTAAAAAAGGTGGTTGCTAACTTTTTTAAGACACATAAAGGCTTCAAAATTCAAAAGTGGGGTATTCATTTGTGTATTTTATGTCGTAGAACAAAATATTGAAATCTCTTCAGCTTGTGTTAACCAAAGACCTTATTTCAGGCATCTAACTAAAAACCCATTAAAAAAGAAATTGACTCATTTGCGGGTGTTAGGTGTCACAGCAGCACTCTATTGTGACAAAGCAATTAAGTTCATTATTTTTAAGTTGATGCACTTACTGAAAGTCAGGTTTACACTGGTAAGTTTTAATATCTGGATTTATTAGGACGATACCCGTCTTGCTGCTGTTCATTTTCTGAAAGCTTTTAAGATCAATTACTTGAAATGTAGGCTATAAATGCTGTCACATTGAGTCCAAATGCAATTTGAATAAAATCACCCGCTGTTTAAGGGTATATACATGGTATTATTAACATTTAATAATATTGCAATCTTCCCCACTGTGGGACTGATAAAGGAATATCTCATCTTATCTTATCTTATCTTAACATGATTCAAATTGAAATGTGTTTCTGTTTATCACTATAAAACATGTCTGAAGTATTTAGGTTGAAAGGTTTTAGAATACCAATACTTCAAATGGCATCTTAGAGTGCAAATGATAGTAAGCATATATGCTTGATCTGTGTTACGATTAAGAGGGGGTCCTTGGAAAATGTTCTCCCTGTTAGGGGTCCCTGGCCCCAAAATGTTTGAGAACCCTTGTTCTAAAGGATCCCGACCATGGATGTATTTAGAGAGCTGGATACAGTGCTGCAGCTCAGCCTTGCTGCCAATCTGTCCCAGTGCAAACTGCAAACAAGGTTAATTATTACACTTTGTATTAGGGATTTTTAATCCATGGAGGTTTTATAAAAATACATACATGATAAAATCACTTTTAACTACCATGATAATCAAGCCAGAGATAGAAGACACATATTTTCGAATGTGTTCACTCTGGGTTTAAAACAGGGAAACAAACAGAGAGTGCAGGAAAGGCTCTGGCAGTGCACTCGTTAATGAGTCAATTAATCACTATGGGAAAGCCAGCCCGGGCCAGAAATCCTCGCTGCCATGCAGCAGACAGTCTCCCCAGTCAGTCCCTGTGAAAGGACTTTATTCAAGTAGACATCACCTGTTGTGTGCATAGATGAGAGAGTAAGTGGACCGTTCAGTTAAGTGTTATAGAAACTGTTGCATGGTTGCGTTATTTATTAATCTGATGGCTACTTTATGGATTAATCTATTAATCATTCAGTCCATGAAATGTCAGGAAATAGTAAAAATGCTTCCCAGAGCCCAAGGTGACGTCTTCAAAAGTTTTGTTTTTCCTAACCAACAGTCCAAAACCCAAAGATATTCAGTTTACAATAATATAAAACAGCACCAAATATTCACAGTGATGATGATATAACTAAAGAATGACTTTAATGATTAATCAACTTTGAAAATACTTGCTGGTTATTGTTCGGTCGATGGACTAATTGATTAATCGACTAAAGGTTTCAGCTCTAATATGAAGTAAGAAAACGGTGTTGTTAATACTGTTCTTGTTGTAAAGGCAGCGGCGGGGCATCTGGTATTGAATGAATCTCTAAATATTTGTCTGCATTTAAATGACTTACAGGATGCTCTTTGTCCAATTAACATACCGAACCAGCAAGTCCATTAGCAAAGCATACAACAGCTCTCGGTCTACCCAGTAGCTGCCGGAAGTTGTTGAGAGAGTAAGCGTCTTAAGAAATTTGGTGTGTACTCCAATCCCTGCCCCCATTATTTGTCGGAAAGTACCAACATTTCTGAACCCAACTGCTTCCCCACATTCGTTCAGAGAGCCTCCGATTTGCTCTGCGTACATCAAGCTTAACCTTAACTTCATTTTGAATAATCACTTCACTTGCACCCTCCCCTCATTTTCTGCTTGTTTGTCGTTCTCTCACTTTCCTGCACCACCAACACATGGACTGATCTTTGGGCCCTTCGCTGCTTTTGCATAGCAAATAAATGAGAGTCTGCATGGAGACATGACCCCTGCAGTGAACAGCTGACACACTATCCTACACCAATCCCACGCCTCCGAGGCCAGGGGGACGACATCACTTCCTCTCACTGGGTGCTGACTGACTCAAATGAACTTCTCACCCCTGAGCTGAAAGCTCGGTCCCCCTGTGTACACAGCACTTTGCATAGAGACAGGAAGTGGCAGAAAACATATCGACACACACTACGAGTACAACAGTGATTGTAAAAGCAACACCTTTACAAACACCGAAGCACATGCAAGCACACAAGTCTATGCACATAAATATGCATCTGCATTATACACACACTTTCGTTTCATGACCAACAGTATATCTGGAAGCTCAGCCTCTGAAATTAAAATTGTGATCACTATCATATCTCAATGTGTGCTTCTTTCCAGGGCAGCTGTGTCTGGTGTCACTTGTAGCAGAAGCAGAATGAGGAAACATACGGCCTGAACACAACAGTAACGCCAGCAGCATTGATCCACACTCTTTGCTATCACAGAAGGTAACAGAAAGCCTGTGTGTGTACAAACATGCAGAAAACAAGTCACAACGCTCCTCACCTCTCCAGGCAAAGCTGCACTGAATATTTTCCAGTAGCAGACTTTAATATAATCCAACTCACTGCTTAGTAGCTGACACAGGCTGTGATGTAGAGCCGGATATTTATGACCGAGCCTGACAGGCCCCAAAAGACTCAAGCTGAATGTCTCTCTCAGGCTTTGGTCAGACTTAGTTCAGTGATGAAAACTGCCAGCATTATTAGATATTTTCTTTTAGCCCTTATACTTTAAGGATTTTGCTTGGTTTAGGGTCACAACAGTCTAACCTGTGGGCTTAGGTCAGGGTTCAAAATTTCAGATTTTCTTATATTATATTTTAGTCTTTACAAGACTTTAAGGGTTTTCTTTTTTCCTTTACGGCTATGACAAATGGAAAAATCGTATACATAGTAAAGGTGTGTGGGGGAGGGGGGGGGGGTCTTTATTTGGTACAGATCCCTGCAAAGATCACACCATAATACATTTATTATGGCCATTTTCAAAGGGGTCCCTTGACCTCTGACCTCAAGATATGTGAAGGAAAACTCTGAGATGAACAGAGTAAAAACTGTATCTGATTAGATAAAACAGAACACAATTTGAAGTTGAAAAAAGATAATAAATCGCAATATATCACAATATATCTTATTGCAATACTAAGCATATCGCAAAATGTTTACAATCACAATAAATATTGGGACTTGTATCGTGATAATATCGTATCGCGTGGCCTCTGGTGATTCCAACCCCTAATACTGAGAGTAATGTTCGCTAAAGAAAGACAGATAAACTGAAGAAAACAGAAGTTGCTAAACAGGACAGAATTTTTGCAGCATCATGTTTACATCTCAGAAGTGCATAGGGGATAGACCATTTTAGTTAAGTCTGAAACAAGGCCAGGGCTTTCACCCATCCAGTCCAGGTAACAAAACACTACCCTCACTCTCAGTAATATGATTGACTTGATTATGCTGTTATGATGTACTGTGGCTGCATCCCTCGACTGCTGCAACTCACATGTTGAATATATCCAATGTCTTCTTACACGATTTACGAAATGTGCCTTTGTTCTTTATAGCATCCCTTGACAACTAACTTTGACAAGTGGGGTCACAATGCAATCTCTCTACAAATGTACGGTTTCCTGTGTCGATGTCAGGTTCACACATGCGGCTGTTTACTATGAGCTCAAAATAGACTCGGACAACAGCTCTGTCTTCTTTGCAGCATCAGCTGGGGACGCAGTCTTATCTGATAGATAGAATAAAATGTGTTTCGCCGTGCCTATATGAGCGGATTAATGAATGAATCGAATAGCAGAAAGAAAACTGAATACAAACTTGATAATGACACGCTTTACAATTCATTAGTTGTCATTTATCAAGTAAAAATAACAATTAATATTCACATCTTATTTTCAACAACCAACTACTGCATGTTTCCTCCCCTCTCTGTTAGTTCAGGTCTGAACAAAAATAGGAGTTTACTGGTGACTGCGATCGTAGCTCCACTATCATGCAAACAGCTCACATTCTCCGCCTCACAACATTGGACGTGATCCAAGTAGGCCAATCAGCAATGTCTTATCTGGAGTTACCTACTGATACCAGTCCGCCCCTGATTCCTTAGGAGATAAGAAGCAGGAGATGCCAGACTGTTTGCTAAATGTGAGCGAAGCTCAGAAAGCATCATTAAAGGTCATCAATCCACAATTCCTAAATGTGTGTGTACAGACACACAGAATACGGATGCTCACTAAGAGCCAATTGTGCTTAAAGGTTGGGACTTTTAACGACTCATATACAGCCATTTTTGTAGATTGGTGACAATAGGGCTATCCAATCAATATTATTGACTATGTGTCAATTGCGTATTGAGTTTCAATCAAATCGTACTGTGATATATGATCACAGCATCACCATCATCTTTCAGCATTTTACAAAGAAAAATGTTTAAATTAGTATCATGATAAGCATATGAACATTTTTCTGATATATGAGCCGTTTTCCTCTCTTATATAAGGCAACACTCCTGATTTCAAGTCAGATCACCCTGCCCAGCTTGACAGATAAGATGAATTAAATAGATATCACAGGATGGGTTTATGGTTAGAAGTCATGGTTAGAGAGACCAGCTCACTCAGTCACCAAGATGCACTTCGAGTGCAAATTCTTTCTCCAGTTCACCGGGCAACCTTTGCACCAGAGCCATACCAGAGGAAAAAGCTTGGAGTGAAACTTAAGTTGAACAGACCTTTTTCACAGCAGACATTTTGACGTGTCAAAGGAAGGTGTAACTAATACCACTGTTAATTGCGGCGCTGCATTGCAATCATTTCTGAAACTTAGCTATCGTTATGTTTTAAGCCCCACCTGTGCTTTTCCTGCTACGACAGGTCGAAATGTCTGCTGTGAACGAGGTCAATTAATCTGTTTATTTGGGAACGACACAGAGTTAAGTACAGTTAAAGGGTAACTTCTGTATGGATCCTATTTTCCCATGTGTTTGTGTCTAAGTGTCTAATGAGGACAACAATTTTTGACATTGGTCCAGCGTTGAGGGAGAACGCTGCAGACGGCAGACGCTAAACGGGATGCAATGTAATCTCTCAGGGCAATTCCTCACCGTCAATTTACACCCACTAAAAGTGCTTGTTTTTGCTACTGACAGGATCAGATTGTTATCATAAGTGTCTGACAACATTATGGAAAGGACCCTAGAGAGACATTAAACATTTTCCTTCACCTTTCGCTTGATCTGGTCTGTTTGTTATTGTGTCTAACCAAGTCTCGCTCGGAGAACTCTCGCTAGGAGAAGTCTTCTGAAATCTCGCATTGCATCCACATTGTCAAAATCATCTAAATATTCAGCCATGACATTGAAAATCTTTGACATAACACTAAGCTACACTTTCTGTACTCAAACACAACAAACTCTGACAACAACAGGCACTCTTCTCTCCAACTCTTACTCATGTTTCTACCGTTTAATTCCGCTAACAAGTCACATGACAAAAAAATACCAAAGTTACCTTTTAAAGTAAAAGAAAAGCTTTACTGGTGATGCTCATCAAGGAAACACATCAGTCAAATCTAAATGACAAAGTCTATGGAGAAGTCTTGATCTCAAATCCACTGTCAATAAAGCAGGGGAGCTTTGTGTGTGAACAAGTTTCGGCATTTAACTTTCCCTTTTGAATGTGAATGAAAAACATTTGCGAAAAGGAACACACAGTTCGTGTTCTTGATCATGTTATATGTAAGACATAAGATTCAACAATGCTCCTTTTGTTATCAATTTGGGATCCTCTGCTTTAACCACATAAGCACATGGTTCCAAATTAATTATGATGATGATGATAATAATAATAATAACAACAATAGCAACAACAAAGAACAATTAAACACTTGGGAAAATTAATTTTAAAAGATCAGAAGAAACACATCACCAGCACTCAGATAAAAGGTCTTTCTTAGTTTATTCATTTAGCGCATCAGCGCTGATGATGGCTTATAGCTGAAACGTGTTTGTTTGTTTGCCTAGAATAAACTTAGAAAGACTCTTTATCTGTGAGTGCTGGTGATTAGTTTCTTCTGATTTTACTGCTACCTGGCACCCGAAACTGTTCAAGATTAGGAGACGTGCTCGCTGCTACTTTCTATTTTGAATTTTAAAAGATACCTTGAATTTGATGCATATGATGTGACATATGTACCAGCCCCTGTGTTCATGGTATAGTCTACAAATGTTTTCTTTATCCCGCACTGTCACAATAGCGATAGTAATGGATGGCCAGCTCTAGTACAGACACTGCAACTGCTGATGAAATCACAATGAGCTTTGCAGTTTCCCATAACCTCATATAAACAACCACAGTGCCAGCAGAAAAAACACACATAACACTACACAAAAAGGTATGAAACAGTAGAAAAAACATTTCAAATTACATCCATGCATCTCTTTGTGATGGATTCATTTGTTTTGAAGAGGCACAGTCAGAGTGCACACGTGTCTACATCTCAACATAGATAGATAGATAGATAGATAGATAGATAGATAGATAGATAGATAGATAGATAGTAACTTCATTGATCCCGAGGGAAATTCAAGTTTCCAGCATCACAGTTCCATAGTGCAAAACATGTTAGTAAAAAGGCAGTAAAATAGTTAGGAGTGCAAAGTACAAAATACAAAAACATATACCAGATATAAAAATACAAGGAGATGAAGAAAACTGTTAAAACTGACTATCATCATCATCATCACCATCTAACAGGCAGATAAAAAATTTCAAATCACCTATTACAAGCATCAATAAATTCATAAATGTCACCAGTATCTGCACAGTCTCTGCACTCATTACAGATCCTCAGCAAAGCAAAACAAACCTCAACCTAACACCATTGTGCCAACACCCACGTAATCCACTAATCTCATTGGTCGAGCGGAGATGAGGTCCCGCCCCCAAGCGTGCCTGAATGGCCGCGACGACTGTCAATCTCCCGGAAACTGCTACATAATAAACAGCCTGTTTCACTCTAGGTTGAGGCAGAAGATAAACAAGTCGGAGGCCTAACATGCCTGTGGCCTAGATAGCTCTATTTAAAAGATATTTAAAGTAAAATACACCACCTAGCACAAAACCCCAACACAACACAACATTATACACTATTCCCTGACATTTGTTCGTAAGAATAAACATCAAAATAACAATCAAAACGTGTATGTGCCAGGATCGGTTAATAAAACTACACATTAAGTCTTAAAGGTGGAAATCCAAACTAATCTATCACCCCAGAGAAAAAGTAATTTAACATATCTCATTAGTAGAGACCTAACTCTAATTCGGCTGTGTTATTTAACTTAAATCACATGAAATCTCTGTCTGTGTCGAGCATTGTGTCTGTCTTATGTTGGGGGGCGTGTACCTGCAAAAAGTCACTGTTGTGGCACACTGAGGCTTTTTTAAAACCATAAACACAGTTAAATTATGTTCTACTAAACATACATATTACATGTTAAACAGCTGTGAGTATATTCTAAGAGGTGCAGCATGTTTTTCGGATTGTTTAAAAGAAAAGTACACGCCGTTCTTCTTACATAAGAAGTGCAGGTTAGCTATAGCTTCATTTCTGCACACTTCCTGCAAGAGAGCTCCATAAAGCTGCAATGCAACAACAACAAGAGACACGTTGCCCCCAAAAGCTGTGTGTTTTCTGATGCAGATCTTGTTTCCCTTTCACCCCGCAGCAGCTCAGTATGGCCTCCAGACCGCCCCCTTCCTCATCCCACAGCTGAAGCCCGACACACAACAACAACATGCCCGCTAGCTTCACAGCTAATCCTCCTCCGCGTCTCCACCGCTCCGCTCAGCAAAGTTCACCCCAAAATACGGCTCAATAACTCACTTTCAGGACGCCTTCGCATACGTCTCACTTCTTCTGTCGGACCTCGTGTATGTGGGGATAATAAGGCCCCTCTTTTCAATGGAGTCCACACGCTGTTACTGTTACAGCTCCTCTCCTCTCTCTCGGGTTTGTTTTGTTTTTCTTCTTCCTGACGGGTTCCTGGAAAGCGCGTGACTACCCGACCACGTGGTGCGCCGCTGGGCCAATAGGAGCAGAGTCCGAAATGCTGGGTAACATTTCACCATTCTCACTATACAGTATATACTGTAATATACTGTTATAGAAAGAAATACTGAAGTAGGGACTCCAACTTACTTTATAATGTTTTCATATTTTATTGAGTTAGCTATTCAGTTATGTTTTCTGTAAATTATTTCTCTAATAAGGTAAAATATCTTGGACATTTCATTACTGAAGACATGACAGATAATGATATTTATAGGCAATGCCGCAAGTTGTATGCACAAGCAAACATTCTCCTATGGAAGTTTAGTATGTGTTCAGATATAGTGAAGATAGTGGAGCGGGTAACATCAATTTTCCAGTAAAATCGTGCAAATAGTGCTTCAAACACCAAATTTGGCATGATGATTGCAGAGGGGGTCACTAAGCAAGTAAAAAAAATGCATGTACTTAGTCAATTTGAATGATTGTGATGTAGAATTGTATGTTTTCTGGTATGCTTGATCTAATTTTTACAGCTTTAACATCCTCCAATTTTCACTTTTTGGCTGTCCGGTGAGTCTTTGCTTCGTGGTGTTTGCATGGCTCAATTGGCTTGTAGTAATATTTTAAGTGTTTATCACTAACAATGTGTTAATTTTAGAGGCTCTAGTGTATTTTTTCTTGTATTTTGGGTTTCTGGCAGCTTTATACTTTGATCAATTCACAAAATGAGTCCGACTTATAGCTGAGTTTGTGCTGATGAATGCATAGAAAGTCAGTAAATATTAACCAAAATGAACCTATTCTCCAGAGGGTTAACACATAACACATCATGTTGTGTGCCCTGCATGAAAATCACAAAAATGTAACAATTATGTTGAATGGAAAAATATGTCTCATTTCAGTAGAAGCTCACAAATTCCCCAGAACTCACACACACAATACACACACATACACAAACACACACATACATACACACACACACACACACACACACACACACACACACACACACACACACACACACACACATATTTAATCCCATTCTCTTCTTCTATCTGATCCTCTCCCATCCATTGCCAACCTGGCAGAGCTCTTTGCAGGCTGTTTGATGTGTGTGTGATCTGATTACTCAGCGCTTCTGTGTTCCTGCTGCCGCCAGCTTCAACTGACCTGCACAGATAGATAGATAGATAGATAGATAGATAGATCCTATGGCAGTTGAAGAGAGAGATCCAGCCTCTCACTCTGTGTCAGCTTCAGGATGGAGGTCGTAGGTTACTCGGAGAGTTTCCCTGCATCTTGTGATGTTATTTTGTTCACTGGCTCTGCTATGGCTGTGGAAACAAGGCAGCTTTCAGACACAGTGAGTACTGTGTTAACGTTCATGTATTGCTCCAGAGTAATACTGAAACAGAAAGCGTAATGATGTCTCTTTCTCTGTGAACTTGGGGAGGGGGCTGCCTGGAACAGCAGCTTCTAGATAATTTCTTTTGGACTGAACTCAATGGAGCCTTTTACTATGTTAGTCACTTTACAGGAATCAGGCAGTTAATTGCTTTTAACTTATCTGTTAACAATTTTCCACTTGTGGGACTGAATGTTAAATGTTGGAAATGTAATCAATGAATACAACCTTTGGCGGTGTTGTATGTCTTAACATGAGGATACTTTCTTGGTCATCTATTTGACCAAATTAATTAATTGTTAGGTTTAGAGGTTTAGTTTAGGTTTGAATTGTGTTCTTTTGGGAGATTGTAGGTTTATTTTAGGGTTAGAGAAACAGTTTTAGTCTTAGTTAGTTTAGGGTTATGAGTAGGAGATCGGACAATAAGATTTTCTGTCTCAAAAAAACGAAAAAAAATGAATGAATGTAATCAATATTGCAAGTATATCATGATTTTACTTTCTGTTACTCACCAAATGCATTTTGTGTATCCTTGAGGCCCTCCTCACAAAAACATTTGCAAAGCTGATTTCTTTTTTTTAAAATGTTGAACCCTGCTCTCTGTTACAATCTTGTTTACCTGCCAGCAATTGCTCTTCTTCACTGCTGGTGCCTTGCTTTGTTTCTTTGCTCGTTTGCCACCTGTAAATCAATGGAAAAGTTTTAAGTTACTTTTGGTACTTAACGTATATTTTAATAATAATACTTTTAATACTTTACTACTTTTGTCATTTTAGCACAGTAAGTAATAGTTTGAATGCTGGACTTTTACTTGTAACAGAGTATTTTTACACTGTGGTATTGCTACTTTTACTAAAAGGTAGTGTTTAGGATTTGGCGGCATCTAGTGGTGTGGTTGCAGATTGCAACCAACTGAGTACCCTCTGCTCACTCCTCCCTTTTCAAGACTGTGGTAACGTGAGCCCCCCGAGTGCAAAACTGTGATAACACCGTTCGCCTCGCTGAGATGCCATCCTTACCATAATAACACTACTTTAGGAGCCAATGTTTGGTTTGTCCGTTCTGGGCTACTGTAGAAACATGGCGGAGGATCATGGCAGACTCCATGAAGAGGACCCGCTACCTATGTAGATATGAAGGACTCATTCTAAGCTGACAAAAATACAACAATTCTTAGTTTCAGGTGATTATACACCAATGACAACATAGCTCTGAATATTATATTCCATTTCTGCTAATAGATCCCCCGAAATGTTAAACACTGTTCCTTTAAGATCTGAATACTTCTTACACCACTGCAGTAGTTTGACTGGGGTGACTGTATGATAGCTCATCAACAACATACAGTAGAGGGATTTAAGTAAAAGGAGCATAAGTGACCCATGTTGCACCAGATTGAATCATATGTTTGACCCTTGGGACACTTTGCTTCAAATGTTCCCTTTCGGTTCTATTATCAGCGTTGTGATTGTGCTCTTGCTGTTGGGAAGCCAAGAAGGAGGAGACACAGGGCCCATTATACACCACATTATAGTAAACAGACTACTTTGGAGAAGAGGATAAGCTTTGTTGTAGGCCTCTGGATGGTTTCAACTTCCTTGAAAGTTTTACATTCTTGACTATGAACAGTACAGCATCGTCCTGGAACTGCTCCTTTTCAAACACTTCACAAGAGGTCTGCTGGAAAATATAGAATATATTTTATAGTGTTTACATCATTAGATGATGAAACGATCTTTCTCCTCTGAAAGCAGATATCAGTCTCAATACTTAGCAGGTTTGGGTCCATGATCAGGACATGAAATACGTGGTGATCTAGAGGAAAGGGCATAAAGATTTAAATAAATAATTTTGTGTGTTAATTAGGGAGATTTAGGATCTCATAATTGGAGCCCAGTATGAAAACTTCCATCACAGTGACAAAGCTGCAGCATGTTGTCCATTAAATGAATGTGATTTATAAATCTGTAAACTAACATTTTTAAACTATCCACTGGAACAAATGTGGCAGGAGTTTACAGACAGTCAACCCCCAACAGTAGACATCCTGGTAGTGACATATCACTACAAAATAACTTTCCTTTTTCTTCCCATTCCAGTAGAAGAAAATTAAACTTCAAATGACTGAACACGGCAGAGTGAAATCAAGCAGGAAAATAGATTTTGTTAAGTCAGTTTTCTTCTGTGTAATTATTACTAGACAGGGAGTAAAACCTGAATGCCCAGAGTCAATCAGAGTGAGTCTTTAGTACTTTTAAAAAACAAAAAATCATAGTAAACCGTCCAATGCTTTAATTTTATCAACAGTCAGAATAGATCACATCATTCATTATAAACAGCTGCATTGTTTTGTTTATCAGGCAGATAAAATATGTTCATACATGCTGTACCGTACTTAGCAGATAGTTACGTTTGTAAAGAAACAGTGATTAGATGTGAACAGTCTAGGGCTGCCCCCTCTTAAGTCGACTAATCGGTCATTTAAGTCTAAGATTTCTTCAGTCGATTAGTTGTTTTTTATGCTTATTTCATGCTGAATGACTTATTTCCAATAAACTTATGAGCACATCTCTGGTGAACACAAGATTTAAAGTGGTGCTTTTGGGTGATTCTTTGTGGAGAAAATCAGTTTTACAGCTCTAGTCGACAAAGAAGAAAGAATTTCTTTGGTCGAGGACAGCCCTAGAACAATCACACAATCTGTTGTTTGACAAAATAATCTTAACTCAAGGTCTCCCTACTCATTTTTGTCTTAACTTTTAATCACATCTCATGAACTTTATCGGTGGATGGAGTTAGCTCAGTTTGTCAGTCCATGAGGATGCTCTGCAAAAACCTAGTAAGTGGACCTTGAATTGGCATTGTTTTGTCAATCCATAAGATGGTTACTCATTGTGTGTATTCTTTTTACAGCATATCATAACAGGTACTAATGCCACAAATATTTGACTGTCGTATGTACAGAAGCTGCTGCTGAGTGAAAACCTTGAATTAAAAAAGAAAAAAAAAAAAAAACAGTCTGCATTTCAGATCGACCCCCATAACTTCTGATGCCATCGTGGCGTTTTGAAACAATTCCATCAGATTTAAAGGGTTGTGTTGTTTTCTCATCATATGACACAATCACATTATCCGTCAACTGACGCCTTTTTGGAGTCACAAGGTTTTCAGTTGACAAATTTAGTTTTTCAGAGTCCACAAATCCACTTCACTCCATATCCACTGTTATATATTAGAAATGAATAAAACAAGGTATTTCTCACAGTCTTGTGAGGATAATCAACAGCCAGTGTTTTCTTATCATATCATACCATCTTTTTTGCACTTGCCATTTCTGCAAGCGAATGTCCAACTCCATCTTCATGTGTGTTTTTCCAAGATTACAGCGTTTATTAAAAATGCAGGATCTCAATAAAGCTTTAGGGCTTGAGAGAAAAGGGGGGAGAAGTATCATCATCACCACCAACACCAGCTCCACATGTCTGTCCCCTGCTTTCATTTGGTCCAGTGTGAAAGCTTGTTGGCTCTGTTCCCCGAAAAAAATTCTTTCCGCTGGATTACGCAACAAAAGCAGCAGGAAGGGGAGATAATGAAATAGTCTGATGAAAGGGGCAACAGAGCACAGCACCAGTGGCCACTTCCATGAGTCACTGAATAATGATTTTATTAATTTACAAAATCCTACTGAGATTACTTTAATGAGATCTTCTTGGTGCAGCAAGTCCATTAACAGTCCTTAAATGTATAGACCATAACAGCAGTGCTGCGGTTGTTTTTGATTATTTGACAGAGGGCTGGTTTATGTGCCTAAAGGCAGTTAAATTAGTGATCCGTCTCATATCTCACAGCTGTTACAGCGCACACGCAAAGCAGCTGTTTAAAAGAGTCTCATTCATGCCCTCAATCTTGATTCCACGAGTGTTTTCAGGGTAATTTATTTACACAGGGCAGCACCAGTGACCTGAGGCTGGTGCTCATATTAACAGGTGTTCACTCAGACAACCAGCAACTCAATAAAACAGTGTCTCCTAATAGACCGTTCACTTCCGGCTGAGATAAATATTAGCTGGTGTTTTCCACGGTTGCTTGGTTTCCTTATTTCTTGGCAAAGAAAAGCTGCTTGTAGTTGAATTTTTGGATGAAACCACTAACCAGCATTAGCAGTCAATCCCCAAACAATACTGAAAAATGTCTTGTATATCTGCAATGTCTCTGGCATAGAGAACGATGCAATCTGCAAAATCAAACTGGGCTTTTTTGACAGTAGCGCAGGACCACGATCGTCTATAGTGGTGCCATTAAAATAAGCTTCAGCCTTGACTTTGATACTTGCTTGTTTTTCTGATGCATGTTTAAGTTTGTTTAGGATAAGGCAAGGGTCAGATTATGTTCAACATATTTATCATTGATTCAGTGTATTAGATGTATGTAGTGGAATAGTAGCCACTGGAGTCTTCTCACTGTAATATTTAGTACCTAATACAGACATCAGCTTTGTGATGCTACAAGGCTTTCAGATGACCAGGTCATAGTTCAGTCTTGATCCTGTGCATCAGATCTTTCTGGTCCACCATGTCCGTCTGTCTGTTCCAGCGGTGGTACGCCAGGAGGGCGATGTTCTTGGCCGCCACTGAGCTCATCTCCATGGCGCTGCCGGCCAACTCGATGCCATTGAGGTAGTAGAGATTGGGGTGGAGCTCCACAGGCGGCAGTCCCTGGCTGCTGCCGTAACAAGGGTAGGCCTGCCACTCTGTCACCTGCACGGAGTAGTATGACCTGAGATTGAGAGGTACAGTAAGGAAGGAAAGTTGTTACTTTAAAAAAAAAAAAAAAAAAAGTCTCATTATGATGGGGCATTGTCATCATGTTTAATAACTTTTGCATGGCTGTTGTTGGTTGGGTAAACACCAGTTTTCTAGCTACACTAGCGGTGTTGCTCTCTCAATGGCAATGTGGGTCTGTTGGTGAGTCCATCACTTTGGTCCAGACTGAAATATCTCAACACCTATTGGATAGATTGCAGTGTTGTACAGAACACTGCATTGTTTTTTAGGGAAATATCTTGACAAATATGTGATGGATTGCCATGAAATTTGGTAATATTTAATATAATTTTGATAATAAAATAATCTTCTGATCATTTTCTAAACAAAAATGACAAATTCACTGGCTCCAGCTTCTCAAATGTGAATATTTTTTGGTCTGTAATGATAATAAATTAAATATCTTTGGGGTTTGGACAGTTGGTCAGACAAATAAAAGCAATTTAAATATGTAAACTTTGGGGAATTAGGATGATCATTTTTCACTATTTTCTGGACCAAATGAGAAGATAATCGTCAAATGATGTAGTAATGAAAAGAATAGTTAATACCTTGATTACTTTGCTAAGTAGGAGGTGGCTGACCTGAACAGTGTTTTGAGCTGAGCCTTATCCAGAGGTTGTGGTGAGAACACTTTATAGACTCCGGCCTCTTGTGGCTGCTTACGCCGGAAGCCCGTGGAGATGTTGACGGGACAAACACTTGCCACGCTGTTGAAAAACAGATCGAGCGTCTCAGTTGTCAAGACGCTGGCGAAGGGGAAGAGGCGAGGATCCGGGAAACCAAAGAAAGAGGTGTTGAGGTAACCATGGACAATGGTTGCTACAGTGCTGTGATAGTTTCCAGGGAGGTCGTCAAAGGGAGGGGTGAAACTTTGGAACTGGACTCCAGACCTGACGCTGGCCTGGAGCGGCGTCGCCAACACTACGATGTCATACAGCTCTGATCCCGTCTCTGATGCTGTGGTGAAGCTCAGCTGGTACTGGGGCGCCTCCCCTGTCAGGAAAACACAAACAATCAATGTCAACACTGTACTGCATGATTCATACAGATTCATCTACATCAGTCCACCGGTATCTACTGGCAGATATATTCTAGAAACATCCAGCACATTTCTGATGTCTCAAGATGTCCGTGCCAACAGACAAGAGCTGGCACACTGCAATGATGAATATGCAGTTCTATGACAGGATGAAAGGTTTCTTTGTTTGAAATTACCTTTCTAGAAATTTCAAACAAAGGGGGATGCAGACCAAATAAATTCAGATATTGTAGATTGTGTTCAAAGAAATAAAGGTTGGATCGGTAAAGCTGAGAAAGGAAAAAAAGAGTACACTAGATTTTAAGAATTATCCAACCAAAAAACCCAGCCCAGTGTTGCAAACTATTTTTGAATTAGTCACTCAACATGATCCCATTCATCCAACATCAGGGTTAAAGTACCTGAGTAAACGGGCGAGATGGAGTTGACTTGTGCTTGCAGCAGGTTAGCGTTGGCCATCTTCAGCAGGCCAGAACACACCAGCTTGTTTCCTCCTTCCACCGCCCACAGGTTGTTCTGGGCACCAGCTAAAGACACAGCGCCTGTAACACACACACACACACACTCACAACAGACAGTGCTATAAACCAATTATCAGCTGCCCACACATTTTCCTGTTCTCTCGCTCCCACAGGCCACCCCCTCCTCTCACCTTGCTTTCTCTCTACTATTCTCGACTCCCCGCTCCTCCCTTCCTCGTCTCCTGCATCTCTTTTCTTTTCCTTCCTTTCCTCTCTTCTGACCTACATCAGCCCTAATTTCAGCACCGCAGCCTTCCTCTTCCTTGTCTCTTTCCTACTCATCACCCCCCCCGTCGCTCCCTCCTCTTCTTCTACTGCTCATTTCT